>NW_028257679.1:0-79997 GCF_054643075.1 Acanthaster planci | reverse complement strand
AAAACATCCAAGTAATCCATCAAAAAAAGAGTATGATTGGGTCTAACAGGCCATGATTTTTTTCGATGAACCAGTAATAAATTTTCCTCACACAATCTTCAGCAACATGATCAAATTCAGAAAGACATTGAAACACCCAACATGTCAGGTGCCATTTTGAGTGGAACATCCTAAACTGATCAGTACTGGACAACCTACGACAAATGGAATCAACTTTACTCACAAAAAATAAACCCATGTCAGCGGGCAAGTTTGAAAATCATTAACACATGAGGGTTACAATGAGGTATGGATGTTAAAAAGAGATGTACTAGTCTTGAAAAAACACCTAGGATCACTGCTATTCTTAGTAATAAAGTTATTATAATATTCACAACAAGATTGATTCATAAGTAAAATTACCCTGTTCCTTGTACGCTTAAAAAGGATAAGATCACATTCTTGTTTGGTCATTTGCCATTTTCCCTCATACTTTCTCCGACACTGCTTCAATGATTTAATGTCATCATTGGACCAAGGAAGCCAAGGTCGCACAATGCTGGTTTTCATTACAACAGAAGCATGATCAATATAGTGAGGAACGAAGAGTGGTATCATGAGACATTCTAAGATAATTTACACATGCATTATCACCTAAGGATTCTTGTCAAAATTGACCGTCCGTGAACTCCACGTAGCTCATGGACAAAATTTGGCCCTTGGTAACTGATCGTCAACAAGCCCCGCAAGCTTATTTGCATTGTGAGTCAGCGAACTAGTGACTAACCGCCGCTCCCATCTCTTTGTGGCCAATATGTTGGGAGCTCTTGGTTCATAAAACTACAGGCATTTCTGGGCAGTTCATGAGGGCTTCTCGAACATTCTTTCGACTTCTTTAGCATACACTCATACTTTGTTGGTAGCTCTCTTTTTTTTCTTGAAGCCCCATTTTTCTTTCACTTTGACGCTGCCGAAAACCACTTTCTTATATTTTATTGAGGTTTTTAGATTGACGTAATTTTTCCCCGCGCGCTTTGAGAAAATGATAAGGGTCGGAAAATATATTTAATAATGGGGGAGGACAAAAAGTTTTATTGAAGAACGTCACTGGCCTTTCAAAGTACAGTGACGGAAGCTTTCCGTATAATGTAGGTATTAAAAACGTTACTTTCTACTGTGATTAAGTTTTTTAACACTGTGCTATCCAGACCTTTCTGACCCATTTAATTATCGTTGAATTCATTTTAAGCGTGGTTTTGTTTCTTGTACAGTAGGTTGCCTAAATTGCCTAAATTACCCCATAAGCCGATAGGTGAATATATAAAAGCAAATGTGTCAAGCTCTGCAGTCTGGGTGACACTGTTGCTTATACTGGTGCTACTAGGCGACCTCTGGTAGAAGACCTGATTTTGCCATAGTCACAGGGATTCGAAGCCAACAACGACTGCAAGCAAAATTTTATTTTGCAACAACGCGGACCTCGCTGGGAGTACAGAGTACAGATCACAGGGGTGCTGACAACAAAGCAACAACATGAAGGAAGAATGCGCTGCGCAATATTTCACAAGCCCATGCATGCAAAGCTCAATTGCATATCATAAAAACGATACCAGCATCAGACAAAGTTCATTTCCATCACAAACTCTTCCCTTTCTAGCTACAAGTATCTGCGAAGTTCATTGAGAAATGCACTTTAATTTTGGTCTAAAACCCTTGCCCTTCCAGTTATACACAATGTTTCAACCCAATCAGACGTGTACTTCACAAGAGTTATCGTTTAATGTCATGTGACTTGTTTCAAGATGACGTCATAATCACGTGAGGTCAATTCGGGTCTAAACCCTTCCCCTTCACAGTATACACAAAGTTTCAACCCAATTGGACATTTACTTCTTGAGATATAGCACTTTAAAGAGAGCCTGTTTAATGTCACGTGACTTGCCAGCTGATGACATCATTATGAAAACTTGTACAGGAACCTTTTCCAGCTTGTGGCCCTATTGTGTGCCCCTAACACAAACTCAGTCAATTGATAACAGTGCAAAAGCAGTCTTCCTGTTGAAAAAACATGTAAACGACCCTATATATATGAGCAAAATAAAATATTCAAAATTTTAAAAATAAAATCATGTGATGACACCATCATGACAATTATAGTGGTTGGGACTATCCTTAATTGTGGGAAGGTTTGGTAATTATGAAGTCAATCAGATCTTCTGAAACAACAGCAATATTCAAGTAAAACCGATAATTTAGTAGAAAAACATGGACAAAGCATATGGAAAAAATTAAATATTCAGAATTCAACAATAAATCACGTGATGGACGTCATAATTACGAATTTGCTTCTATGACCTACCTGGCATGACTATCTAAAGGTCTACCAAGTTTGAAATCAATCAAATAAATAAAACTATCAAAGACCTGTCACAAAAAGAGTCTGAAAAAGGAATAGGAAAAAAAATAGAGGCGGTGTTTGTGAACAAACACTTAGCTGTTCCTGAAATGTTTTTTATTGTCTTTTGATGACTGTCAACGAATATCATAAGTTTGCAATCAATTGGATTAAAAATAATTGCCAAAGTGGCATGTACACCTAAAAACAAATTATCACTGCAATTGAACATATAGTGCATGAGATATGACGATTTGTGGTGTTAAAATACAACTTCCCGGTCAAACCAGAAGTAGACGTCACATGAGATCAAGATATCAATTTTCATCTATAACACATCCCCGAACATGTGCAGACCAACTTTGAGTTAAATCGGTCCAATAGTTTACTAGTTATTAGACTGTAAAGAATTAACTTTTGAATTGAGGTCACGTGACTCCTGATGACATCACAATACAAAAAAGTTTTGGGGCTCAACTTCTGATGATGGTTAAATACTTTACCAAGTTTGAAATCAATCGGACTGAAAGTAATTGCCAAAGTTTTTTGTAGAGAAAGTCACCTTTAACGTGACATGATTTGTCTTCTCATGAAATCATCATCACATCGGGTCAATATTCCTCTAAAGCCCTGACTTTTGAAGATATCTGCAAGATTTCAACCCGGTCAGACATCTACTTCAGGAGATATAGGGCCTTAAAGGGTGTATTCTTCATTGACATCAGTTTGCAAACTCCACCCTTATTTGCAGAATCATAAATATGCATTGAACAAACATAATTCTTCGATAATATCTAATGTAACAATAATTGACTGCACATATCAGATATTCTGTATACAAAATTTAAGAAAGAGAGTGCAGGACCACTATCGATGACATCTGTTGCACTATCCTGGACATTTTGGCGCAAAAACTGAATTTCACTTTTTGTAACTGTGACTAGAATGTTGTACTGTATGATATACACTCCAAACCACTCTTGCATTCATCGGCAGACACAATGTGGGATCTGTAAGTTAAGGGTCTGGTGTTGTCATTGACTTCATCACCTGTCATGTTTGGGGTTCACGACTTAATATGTCCCCACAAAGATCAGGTGTCACGTCCCTTTTTTAAACAACAAAAGAGAAGAATCCAGGCCAAATTAATAACATTTGACATTTCGATAATGTTATGAAAAAAGCGATATGTTGGTATTCAACAATATACAATGTCGACGGTGACTACATCAGTATATGATTTGAAGAATACTGCACCCAACCAAATTTACTGGAATATTTAAATATCAAAAATTTAATAATAAATCACTTGATGACGTCCTCATGACATAATTATTTATGTATTATCTTCATTTTATGAGGAATGCTTGTAACTTAATGATGATCGAATATTGCTAGGTTACAAAAATAATGCCTCGAAAACGTGTATAAAGTCAATGGGCTGAAATAAATATTGAAAGATCAATAATAATCAATTGGAGGCAAAATAAATTGCAGCTTCAAATAATTTATCACCGAGGGACACTGGAGACCCTTGTCACTATGTGGCTCAGTTGTGTTCACTCTCGCGGTTGCTTGCACGGTGATTTAATGCCTCTAACTAGTTACTGGCATGACCTTAAAAGGTTCGTAGCTCTGGAGAGAGTTACTCACAGTCACTTTTGCTGAAAAGAAGAGAAAATCTGTCTGTTTTGCAAAGGCAATTTTGTTAGTTATGCCCCGCGCCATTTCCTGGCGGCAGGCTCCTTCTGGGCCGCAGGCTCCTTCTGGGCCGACGGATGGAGCGTTCTCGGGGGCGGACATGCAAGTCTTCCCATCAAGAGGCACCAGTGGTCAGGGCCCTTGCAGGGTCTAGTGCACGCGGCATGCATCGCCGAGTCCAGATACCACTATTATACTGTTGGCTACTGCCGGAATGATTCCAGGGAGTGCGAGTGTTGAGTCTAACCATGCAACGCTAGCGCTCACTACCATCAGTCGGGCTGGAGGGGAGTTCGGCCCAAACTTTGGAGCTGGGTAAGTCCCCTGTTGCTACTCCTGTTGAATTAGCCCCGCAACCTCTGCTCTCGGTCATTTCTTCAAGTTTCAGGCCCATGGTGTCGGGAACTCCAGCTCTGAGCACATTGTCAGTTATCCCCTTTTCTGAATCGAACATGGCATTAACTAGTGTTTGTGGGCAGGGCTCCGCGTATCACGTCTATCGAGCAGTGGATGTCGGCGTTTCTAGTTTTTGCAAGTCTGTGCATTTGTTGTGACATCCTACCCATGCTTGTTTGTTGCTGAAGTACGCAGACATAATTAGATCTACTGTACTTCAACATGTGGGATATGGTTGGCGAGAGTACGACATACAGTTTCGATTACGCCAGGCATGTGTGTCGTCCACACTCTTGGGCAACTATTGATGTCGAAACTCTGGCTGATGCTGCTTGGTGCGCCCGTTTCGCACCATCAAAATTTTCCTCCGTACCAGCAACGCAAGCGTGCCCCCTCCACTGCCGCCAACCCCTTGTCCGATTTTGGGCCTGGTCGGTGCCGAGTAGCCGGAGTCGGTCAACCCACATATAACAACTTCAACCGCGGTCAATGCAATCACACCATGTGTCGCTTCGCGCATCGCTGCTCCACCTGCAGGGCATTGGGCCACCCCACAAACTGGGGAACTCACAGTCTCACGTCACAGCACGGGTGCCGGCAGCTGGCACCAACCCCAGTAAAACTAAGTAGTATGCTCCCTTTTTTGCAATTGTATCCTCATACTAAGGACTCCCACAATTTGCAAGAAGGTTTTTTTGCATGGTTTCTGGGTAGGCTATTCAGGTCCCAGGGTTAGTACCTCTGCTTGTAATTTGCTCGCAAATTACAAGCAGAGCAAAATGAATTTGCTCGCAAACATCCCAACATTCTGCAGTCGAAAAATGATCATGAAGTTGCTTTGAGTCGCGTTGCTGGCCCGTTTTTTGTCCCAGCCTCTTCCTCACTTCCGTTGTTCACCTGTTGGCCTGTTGCCCACACAGACTCCTGGTGAATTTCGGTTAATCCTTAATTTGTCGTCCCCATCAGCAATTCTGGGAATGATGTTTACTGATCCCGCAGACACCACCGTTCCCTACAAAAGTTTTGATGAGGCGATAACTATGATTGCAGATTTACCACAAAATGCCCTGATGACCATGTCAGATATTAAGTCGCCTTTTTGTTTACTTTCCGTCCATCCAAAAGATTTTGACTTGCTTGGTTTTCCCATAACAGCCACTTTTATTACAATAAATGCATGTACATGCCTAGGGTTGTGCAATATCCTGTGTTACGTTTGAGCGGTTCAGTACTTTTCTTAAGTACCGTTACTCATGAGGTGGCCGGATCTCCTAAAATTGTGCATTATCTGGATGATTTTTTGTTCGTTGGCACTTGTCATGCCGAGTGCGCACACTCTCTCCCAATCTTTCAGAGTAGTTTGTCAGCGATTTGGGGTACCCATTGCAGAAGAAAAAAAACGAAGGTCCAGCTACGAACCTCACTTTCCTGGTTTAACGATCAGTACGGTTGCGCGACAGATTAAACTCCCATCTGATAAGCAAGCTGCTTTGAAAAATACTATTGTTAATGTGCTCAATTAGAAGAAAATAACACCGCGCGATCTTCAGTCCCTGCTAGGTCATCTCAATTTTGTTTGTAAGGCTGTAAGACCTGGTAGGGCCTTTCTCCGTCATTTGCATGATCTAGCTAGGGGTATCTCCCAAACCTCATCACAAAATTTGCATCACTTCAGGTGCACGAGCAAACTGTACTGTGCTGCCACGTCAAAAGATGCATAATTCACCTTGCACTGCTCAAGACTGATGAAGTCATTGATAGAAGTGCAATGCAGAAATGATAAATGGTGAATTAAGTGATACGAGCCTGGCTCTTTCTTAGGTACGAGACCGATCGGAGAGCACTGTAGATTCTTTAGTGGGCGCGTTGGAAAGGGGCCAGCAATGCGGTCGGCTTGAATTTCTTTAGCAAGTTTTTCCTCTAACAATCAGGGGTTTTGATATTGCAGAGCCAAGGGGCTCGGAATCCCTGCTCACCCGAGGCCCACTGAAACCCAAGGAAAATCCCATTGAAAAACCCTCACTCAGTACATGTTGATCTGCAGTGTTATCGTACGATTCTGACCAGTTCTGCAATACGGGTACATTAATTGGAGTTGGGAGTACAAAAATTGGCTTACCAGCAGCAGCTGGTTGTGCATTCGTTGGGATACTCACGTCTGCGCTTTGTGCAACCCCTGTCACGCCCGCGGGGTTCACATCATGCCCATGATGGGGGAATTCCCGTTTCTTCGGCCCTTTTTGACCCCACTGCCGGTTACACGTTTGGCTACCATCGAATTGGCACACGTGCAAACCATGGCCGACCATGTACACTTGGCGCACTGGTGCTGGTACTTACAGCCAAAGTATTTACAACCGCCCGGGCTATTAAAAGCAAAACACACCTGACTACTTCCGCGCCGAGTGGCACTGATCTGAGCGGTGGTGCGGGCAGAGCCAACGGCCGATGCGCCCACCGTGAACCACAACACCCCATCTAACTCGGCCCAATGATCGATCGGGTGGCGTGGCCTGCCGAAGATGAAACTGTTTGTCATACAATTGCTGTAGGTACTGACGGTGGCGAGCGACTGGAGTCGTTGACATTTCCCTATCCACACTGAGTCATTGATGCGGCTGTGTGCTGGCGCACAGCTCCCCGTGCAACTGCGGGAGCCCGGGATCCCCGTCGAGCTTTCTTACTGGGCCGAGTACCGGCCTGTAGACAAGCAGGGGCGGAAGTTCGTTTCCGCGGTCGTGGCATTCTTCGGCTGCCCCCCGGGTAGCAGTTGCCTGTCGTGTGGAATCCAAACGATATCGTCCGGAAGGCCTGACAGAGCTGTTCGAGGTTGCAAAATTCTGCGATGAATTACGTTTTCTTTAAGTCCTCCACAATTGACGGACAATTCAGGGCCTCGCTCAAAACTTCACTGTGACCGATTTATCAAGGTAAGGTAAAATCCATGTGGTTTGATCGCTGGAAGCTGTGACGAAATAGGCTAGCGAAGTGATCAGCGCACTTTCATTGACCAAATAAACCCGTGAAGCTGAATGGCCAATGAATCTGGCGGGCTGCCCCCGCGATGATTGGAAATCTCTGGATCTTCATTCTGGCTCATTGCTCCACCCCATTTCGCCTAGACGCTACTATTACACGACAGGCCCCCTTCGAATTTCAACACACAATCTACACTCAGCACAAACATGTTTTCTTTTTTCCTAGAGTATAATTAATTTTATCGCTAAGGTCGATTAAACGTCTTGTTGCATACGCTGCATTGGGATGTGCCCGATTATAAACATTAAAGGTACAGAAGGTACACAAGGTCAGTTCTGCATATGTTCCTTTGTGGCAACAAAAAGTACTCAGATCTAAAAAAACAAAGGGTGCCTAGGAACAAACCTGACAAAGTTTCAGCTCAGTGAAAACTGTATATTCTGAGAAAACAATATTCTACATTGAAAATCTTGAATTGTGCCTGAGGTTAGCATGTGGAACACGTTCTTATGCTCAGTGGAATGCAGCTACGCGATGTCAAGCACTGAACCGAGCGCACGACATGTCAATGATTGCACGTGTTTCTAAAGCCGACCTTTAGAGCAGACACATCCTTGGGAAATGGCCTACATGTACATGTACTTTCATTGTTTTCTTCAAAATGACAGCTTGCCAGAAGGAATAACTTTACAGAAAGTCTAGTCCCATCACCATCTTTAAACTAAATATGTTTTTCTATAATTTGGTCAATAATTCTTTCAGTTACTTTTAGGATCACTGCAAATAATGGACTTTACCTTTAATGCCATATTGCTGAATAACAATGCTGCCAAATTTTTATGGTCATACCACAGAGTTTGGTGAACTTATTTGTACAGTACTTAGATAAACTGTGACGGCAGTTTTGATCATACTTAATCAACATACTTGCAAGTTTCTTACCTGTTTTAGGACGAACAGGAAGTCATTCTGAGTTCTGATCAATGAGTAAGGTGAGTGAAGCTCACTGGCCAGTGATGCATAGGATGCTACAATAGGTGAGAAATATTGAGTTGCTATGGATATGTCCAAATGATCCTTGTCAACCTCCTCTTCCTGTTGAAATCAGGATATTGTGTCATTAGTATAGTATCATTTTATCCTAAACGTACAAATACTCGTACCTGTAACTGTCATGATTTTAATTCGAGATGCATGGCACACGTCATAATGATCAACTTGTAATGTCAATATCAACTGATAGCGCTCCTTCCACATTTACAAAAGCAGGTATCATTTCACCCTTTCTGTATATAATACACAATAAAATGAAAATTTTCAAAAGACACATTAAAGAATTCAGTACCTTGCGTAAAATCGTCACCACCACCATGAAGTATTACTAATGTGGCTTTGAGAAAAATCAGGTTTTCAAGAAAATCATCAGAGAAGTTTTCCTTTATAAAAACTGCCAAAGAAAATAAGTATTTTGTGACAACTTCAAGTAACAAAAATCCCTTAAATGATTCTTTGATGTCTAATCGTTCACCCGACCAGAGTTATTAGTATAAAAACAGGGGTTAATTAGCCTAAATTAATAAGCAGAGGTTAACGTCACTTCGTGTGCATGAACGTCCTTCTGTTCAATGTATAATAATCACAGGGAAGGTGATCGTGTCTTTACACGTGCACAACTGTGAATGTTATGAAGCTAACCTCACTTCGTGAAAACAAAAATCCAAGTTGACCTGCATTTCAGCCGTTTCCTTGAAATATGTTTTGTACATGTTCAAAGGATGCTAAGCATTGCGTCACTCATGAAAACCCAAAATGCTGTTTCCAAGATGTTTGCCATTGGCAGCATTAACGCATATGTAACTATTACATTAATGATGTTGTGTCTGTGGGAGCATGTCAAAATGGTCAAGCACAATGTTGTGAAGAAAATATTGAAAAAAATGGACAAAAATTCATATATGAAAGGGCTGCATAGCACCGTGATCAGAATACAGACGAAAATATAATATATAATCAGTTCTCTGAACTATGTAATTGCCGAGCTTATGGTAACTGGGTAATGTACCTTGGTCAGGGCACTGAATGCGCTTGCACTGATCAAGGTACCCAGTTACCGTAAGCTCGGCAATTACAGAGTTTAGAGCACTGATTACATATACAATGTATATATATATATATATATGTTTGCCATCAACTAACAATGCCTTGTGCAGCAGTTGCCAACAGATTTAATTGACAGAACTACTAATGTAGAGTTTGCATTGTCATTAATTTTTTGAAGAATTGAATAAATACCAAGTTTGGCTGCTGCAACTGCAAGTGTCCTCTTGAATTGTCCCAAAGACTTTGGGTTAAAAATTTAAGATGGGATATTGATTCAACTTAAATGCCCTTGAAAGATTTTTCTTGTTATCTCAGTTTGTCAAAACAAAAAGTTGGTAATTATGCAATTGTCTCCAAAACAACTTTGGCGATATCTGACTGGTTTTCCCAGATTGCATCGTAAATGCTTGTAAAACATTAAAATTAAGGGAGGAAATTTGTGTTTAATTTGATAAACGGGTAAAACTTTCCTATATTGTTTAAACATTTAGCCAACACTTTACAGAGGCTCACCACTGCCAACCTTGGGGTTTACATGTACATGTTTATGCATGATCAGCTGGATAGAGAAATGTAGACCAATGTTGAGGGCACTGAATAAGCAACTTTTGTCATCTTAAATTACATGATCCCCCCAAAAGTAGATGGATACAGAAACGAAAAAAATTCAGGCAATTAGGAGCAATACATTTATTTGGCATGTTAAAAATGTACGCCAGATCATATCAATCAAATGCCAAAAAGGGGGTTCCATTTAATAAACGTTTTGGAAAAATCTGTAAATATTTACTTAAGTTTTTTGTTTAAATGTTTAAACCTGCTAATGTCACACCCTTTTCCAAAATAAGGTCATGTATTCATGCATCCTCATAGGGCAAGAGCTTTGTATTACTGGGCTAGGCTTGAGTAAACCTTTTGTGCATTACTGAAACTACATGTAAAATTAAAATAAAACAGCCTTTGAGACACCATGGCGATGCCAGCAATGTGTGGGGACAGCGCAGACATCCAGGATTCTCACAAAATGGCAGGTACTGTGCCAATGAAAACAATGACCATGGTGACGTACTCATGCATCAGCCAGTCAGAGGATCGGATTACACAATCCTTTCTTTGATCAGTGCGTATACACATGCTCGTTTCAGTTATTTTCATCGGCACGGTGTGGTTGCTACCCACAAATTTTGTTAAACTCCCGGATGTCCACGCTGCCCCATAACCTCTACAATCTTATAGAATGTTCATCTTACCGTGGTGAGTTTCTTTCCAATGGCAAGTTGGTTCATGTGACTGATGAAAGCTTTATCTGCAGTCAGGAAAACAATGTCTGGCATACTAGGGTTCCGCATCACCACAGTGCCCTTCATTTTGGATTCACTGTTACCGGTTCACTAAAGATCACTGAAAGTCAAAAATGGTTAAAAATGTTTTTTCTTAACCTCTTGTACAATTTATGCAGGTATGGCGGTAAGGTACTGTAAAATAGCTGTCCCATACAATGTACATATACTTTCAACATATATATACATTACGTAATTCTCCACAAATTAAATCATTTGTGTCCATCTTTGACAATTCCTCTTTACGTACGTAATTCCAAGATGCTATTTTTTATTTGTAACGCCACACATTCATGGCAAGTGGTATTCAGTATTTTAATAAACATCAAGAATCATTCATTCTTACCAGTGGATATTTTATCACAAATCTAGTGCCCAATTGTTTTTAACTGGCACACACTAAACACTGTTTTGGGGAATTTTTAAGGGAAAGAGTTCTATATGGCCATCACTTGACTTGACACCCTCTGCACAAACCCTTATGAGACTGATGGTAGCTGAGTGATAGTGTGGTTCCCAGACCAAACAGATCCCAACTGTGTTTGGCAGCGGTCAACAATCAGGAGTTAATCACTGCACTGTAGTAAACGAATGGCCAATGTTCATTCATTACAATGTTTTTGTTACACCCCAACTATAGAATCAGTCCCAACTACAGCAGAGAGGTCCTGTGTGCATGTGTCCAGCATGTGCCAAAGTCATATCATTTACAAATGTCATGCCATTGGTCAGAGGGCTAAGTGCCACATTTTAGATGAATTGTGTCAAGTGTGAGACAAATTGACTTGGATAATGTCGAGACATTTCCCACAGACATTGGTCAACAATAGTTGGGCCAGCCCAACAGCAGTACTATAGTTGGGACTTATTCTATACACTGTAGTTGGGGGTATAACATTTTTACGATGACTGGACTTCCATGAGCTATAAGTATAACAGTGACCCAAGGGGGTTTGGGAATTAATGTACGTGATCTAGACTTTGCCTACCCCCAGAACTGTGGGGTCCGATGTCAGGTCCGCTCCAATGAGAGAGCGGGAGCAGACGTTGGACCCCACAGTTCTGGGGGGTAATCTAGACTTATTGTAATTGAGAGGAAAATACTTCTCAAGGTTGGTATTAAAAAATCCATAAATTTGATGAAAGCTGTATCGGCGTCAGAATAATTAAAAAGTCAATAAAACGAAAGTGGAGACCAATCATCATGATCATCAGCAACAAGTGCTTGTTCAGTAAGATTAGTGAAATTTTCTTTGGAATAATCATGCGTGGCGATTGAGTGGAACAAATCGAAACCAACATGTCACGGACTTCTACCATGGAGGTTGGAAAAGATGCTTCTACATGTACATTGTACTACTAGTAGTAGTACTACGGAGCTGGCCCCCAGTCTGGAGCTAGCCTTGACATGCTATAGACCCAGCTTACTTTTTATATTTATTCTTTCTGTCGTTGACTGTTGATTATTTTACAGCAATATATTTGCAACCACTGATTGTTCAGTCCAATTTAAGATAAAGCAACAATTTATGATGAAGATGTTTCCAGTAACAAAGGAAGAAAGGGCAAAATATTCCATCACCTCCTGCTTGATTTGTGCATTGATCAGGCTTCGTTTCCTCATTCACCGATATTAACCGCGCCCGGCTGCCCGCCCGGTACGGTTTTACCGGTCCCTACGTTCGGAGGACATCTGCAAGACGTCAGGAGACTATGTACAGGATAGGAACAAGTTTAATGGAACGTCAGCATCACAAGCTTGTTGTAGAGGCAGTATCGAAACAGGGAAAAGACACGCTTATGGTAATTTATACTTACATCACCATTTGGTTCCCTGGGATATGGGATATCTAGGCGTCACACGTGAAACATGATTTATGCAGTATGTGAGCTCTTGGCCTTGTCACGCACATGGTTGCACAACACCATGACTACACCAAGTACGCTCCCATAGGAAACAGTGCAAAATCAGGCTGAAATAGCGCGGCCTGTTGACTCTGGGGAAGAGGTTAGCCTCCCCTTTTTCACTAGAAATTCAAGCTTATGATATGACAAGAAGATCCCTTTCTGTTTCAACTTTGTAGGGGTTGGCCACGCGATTTTTTTTATTCGCCTTGCCTCACGTATGTTTGGTCCCCAGGCCCCGTAGACTGTGCGTGCATTCAGTTCATGAATTTGCACCTGCGCAATAGTAACATTATGGTCGTCGGCCTGAAAACTGATCAGACGACGCTTATCGGTGAAGAATTTGTCCTGCCATTTCCCTTGAAGACCTCGTGTGTTAATAAATTACCAAGAATCTATCAAATGAGTATATATAATATATCCTGATAAGACAGATCTCAGGGAAACTGATCAAAGAAGTGGAAACAAAAATTTTACGACAAAGGATAATTATGAAAAATTACCGGTTTTTAGCTAACTTTGTGCCCAATTTTCACACTTTTGTCGAATTCCCCTCAGGTCAGCGGTGGTACTGTCTGGAACCACTGGGTTGAATCGTTTGTATCCATCAGTTAACTTCTTCAAGATCGAGAGCCATTTGTCTGAAATGCGGTTCATGCGGATTCAAATTTCCGCACCGAGTCCGACATGACCGGACAGCGGTCCGAAAAATGAGATGTTCGGATTTTTGGCATGGCATACACGTAGACAAGTGTGTATTTGCCTGCAACTGGGGACCCCCTCGTGTTCCTCTTTTGTTTGTACTTTAATTTTTTTTAGAAGTCCACCCACATGTTTTGTACACAGTTGTCAATCGGGGACCCTCTGTCCATCGGGGACCTTATTGTCCTCTATTGTTCAGAAACAAACTCACACACACCTGGGAACGAGTGCGTTTCGGTACGGGGTGACTTTTACTGTATTGCAACTAATACGTACAACCGATGTCAAATTACCCGACTAAAAGACCCAAACAAAAACTTTCCGTTCTCGTCCATGTCACAGATGGAATGTGAATTGTGGGATGGCGTGGTTGGAAGTTGCGCAAGCAAGACATTAATAACAACTTGACAAAGCAAACCAAGTGTTCTGAACAAAATTACAAATGTAGTTTTAATTCTGTGAGGCTTTAACAGAAATCTTCAGAACATATAATCTTCAAAATAAACGGAAAAATAAACGAACATGAATGAATTGCGAAACGAAATGAACAAGCTTTTGCAACTGCAAAAAGCAAAATCAAATGAAACGTAATAATGATGGACAAAATTAAACAAATTGTAACTTATATACAAATCCAAAAAGAAAAAAAAACACAAAAAAAAACAAATTAGTGTCGATGGATTGCCTTCCTCAAATCTGAGCTGAGCCCAAGCCCGAAAACCAGGAAGCTCGAGAGTGCCGGACGTAAAAGCCCCTGGTCTTAGCCAATTTGAGGAAGTGTACAGATATAAGTAATTAATTGACACGAATGGTGGGTATGTGGTGGCGGTGGTGGTGGATGCTGGAAGGATTCAGTGTAGCTCCTGCGGTAGCTAGCTGTCCGGTAGTCTGTGGCCATCAGAGTCACCGTTGCCAGGCCGTCCAAACACCACCACTTCCCACCGTGTCAATGTGGCACTCTCCCGAAACTAGGCATGCTAATCCTTATATACCCACTATTTACACAATAGGTATTTACCCCATTCGGAAAGATCCAATTAAAGTACAATAAAAGAACCACTTACGGTTTCCTTCTTGCATGATACTTTCTCATCAGAGCGTTTTTTATCACCACTCATAAGTACAGAAATGTCAGGGAAAACTCTGCAAAACTGAAAAAAATCCCCTCTAAAATTTTAGCTTCACTTTCGAACTTTCTGACTCAGTTACCGTTAGAGGTACGTACGAAAGACGGGCAAAAAATCTAACCGAAAATGGATTTTTATCGTGTACAAGTTAGCAAAAGAGACTTTGAGCGTGTAAATACTAATCGGTATCGTAATGAGGGGCAAAAAACGTTTTCCTGATGCTGACCGATTACTTTTGGGGTCCACCTGTCCGAGTCAACAGCCACTTTACTGGGCCTCATGCGCGCCGCAAACTAAGTGAGGGGCATGAACATACGTGGCCCCGACGATACCCCCAAAGTAGTAAAATTCGCTCAGCTGTGAAAGTAGCCGTCCGCCTCAATCCAAATAGGCCCGCAGGTTGGGGCTTTCTGTGAAAGAAATACCCTCAACTGAAAACTACAACTCCCAAATTCGGGATTTATAAAAATATTTCGATGATCCCTCCTGATATTGGGCATTGTCATTGTAAAAACCCTGCGAGATCACAAAATATTAATGAGTTCGCGCGCAGAAATACAACGATTTGGTGGGATGCACCCAGACGTATCTACATAATTAAGCCTGGTTTTATATCGACCGTGAGAAAACGCAGAGAGCAATGCAATCAAGACGCAAACTGCAACGCTAACAAATGGAAATAATGTCAAACGGAAGTGTCACCATACACGCGAACCAGCCCCGTCTAGATGGACCGGCAAGTTGAAACGTATGGGTGTACTATTTACGACAAACATTTGTCTCTCTCTTTAGCCTCCCTCCAGGCGACGCGACGGCCACGACAGCTCCCTTGCGTCGTGCCGTCGGGTCGCACCGTCGCCATCTTGCCATTACTTTTGTACACACACGTCGTGTGTCGCGTCGTGCCGTCGCCCGTCGCGTCTTGCTGTCTTTGCTCTTTTCCGTTTTGCTATTTTTTTCTGCCTAAACGTCGCCCCTTCCGTCGCCCGTCGCGTCATACTGTCGTGTCGTGCATCGCGTCGCCTTTACGTCGCCTGAAGCGCGACGCGACGCGTCGTGTGCTGCCGCCCTTTGCTTCTTGGTGTTTATAGAGGGCGCCTTTACTGTTTTCTTTTATTTCCGCCCTCGTACCACGGACGTGTATAATAAAATCTGGACTCGCAATGCCCTTAATCAGCTTATAGAGTCATTGAATCAACTCGCAGCCATTTTTCCGAGCCGAATACAAAGCTTTTCCGGCAATGCCCACCGTTGTTCTTCCTGGCGTCAATAGAAGGGAACCGCCCACGCTTTTGTATTCGGCTCGGTAAAATAGCCGCTGGTTGGCTTCTTTTTCATACAAAGGCGTTGCAAGTCCAGGTTTTTTTATATACGTCCGTGCCTCGTACTTGCATAGTACGGTACAGTCCACTAATTCAAGCTCCATTGAAAACAGTGTAAAATCGGCACTGTTCGGGCCCAATAATATGGATACCAACTTCCTTGAGATTGCTGAAACACAAATGAAATTATTGTCTGGTCCCTTATCTTTTGATTTCCTTTCAATTTTTCAAGTGGCAACCCTCAACCTTCTTGGGCACTTAGGACCATTTTTCAGCTGTAGTTTTTAGCCATTCTGCATGCTCTCATAGGATGGCTCAAAGACCCAGACAGTTGATCCTGGCAACGATTTACACATTTTCACCATTTCAGGGGCAAAACAATCCCCTTTTTCAGAAAAATGATGGGCTGCTACTTTTAATGCTAATGAGCTGACCAGAAATTCTCACTTGAATAGTGGATTGCATGCACCCAGTACATGGTATTCTCTCTTTGTACGCTGCCGCCATGGGCATGCAGAGCCTTGAACTGACAGCTTTTGAAATATTGTCCAATTGCAGAGTACAGATTAGAACTAACGCAGCATCATGCCCAAAATTACTTGCCAACATACAGGGAAAAAGCTGCCAAATCGAGGCTCTGCATGCCTATGGCGGTATCGTACAAAGAGCGAATAGGTAGCAGGTCTTGTTTGTGTTGTTCTTTTTCATGCATGCTGTATAACTTTGTGTTTTCATTAAGAGTGAGTTGTGGAAGAAAAGGTTTTTTTTTAATCAAATGTAATTAGAAAGAGTGTCACGACCAACTATCAGCCTTGTCTCCAGGAAATAAATAACATGAGCCACAACTTTGTTTTAACTTTTCCTGCTCTAATTTTGATCTTCTTAATAATTATGTAATAGAATTAATTTTGTTGCCCTACTTTTTGAAATCTTAAGTCCCCCAGAATTAGGTCACACAATTTGTGCAGGTTGCTTGGCAGCGCGTGTGGGCAGTTGGTAGTAGAACTTGCAACCAGCCACAAGAGTCCTTGAGAAGGAGCTGATAACTTCCCTAGCTAGTGACCTTCCACACTTCACTTGACTACTGGACTGAACAGAGACTGTTCCGTAGTCTCTCTGTGATTTCTCCTTCCATCGAACCTTCCATACTTACAAATTCGTCCCTGTCCTGCTCTACGCAAAAAAATTACCAGTGTAAGCCTACTGAACCACACATGCATACGTTGCTGGACAGGGGGTGGCCTGGACCAGAGCCACATGAATTCCGTTCCGAAACCGGATTTAGTCGAGGGGAAGGAAAGACTGTGCACTTGAACCCTAAATATGATATAGCCCAACACATCTTCGCCATCCATTCAAGCTCTTTTTACTGCAAGCCTTTCTACTGCAAATTCTACAGCTACTTGCCAAGTCGTCCCCAACTTCAGCAATAGATCGTCTTCAAGCTAGACCCTTTATTTATTTTCACTCCTAATTCATAATTGTTCTGTTAAACAGGATCCCTGTTTTTTTCTCATTATTAAAAAGATGCGTTCTCTAACGTGAGGGTATTTGTATTTTCGTAAACCATGCGAAAACTTTTCACTATATTAGCCGGAAACGAATTAATTCTCACTGGTTAGCTGATAATAAAAGGCGTAAACTAGTAAACAAGGAAATAATGTAAGCAGGTGTCATGATTCTCATGTTATGTCCGCTACAATAGTTCTCAATCTATTTTAAGATACAATACATCAATCATTATAACGTGCTTGGTAATGTAAGATGCGGATCAGAGGAGAAATTATACATGTGTGTGGCCAAACAGCGTTGAAAAAAGACACGGCCACAATGATAATAGCGTCTGTATAATGTTTTATTCAGAAACATGGACTAATATCATTGAAAGTGTGGTGCTGATGAAGGTAACGAGGACGACTGGCCTGATGGAAGACTACGACGGAATATTCTGAGGGTTTTATAGAGCAGGCTCGGTGGTAACTTCCTAAACCCGTGGTCAAACTTGCGGTCATACAATTGTAGACAAATTGTCTGGGGGAATTGGGAGAATTACTTAAAAATTACCGGGATGGACCACGGAGAAATACCGGTATCTATAAGATTACAAATCTACCACAAGTGCATCGACGGTATTAAAAAGAAATCATTGGCTGGACTAAAGAGTGACGAATTCTGGGCTTCCACTTATTATGAGAGGGCAGTTCCTACATATGCCGATTTTCTTTTTGCTCTTTTTTCTTTTTCTTAATAAAACATGACAGATATTAATCCTAATCGAGGAATGGATGAGATAAAAACAAGAACAAATCAACACCAAAGAGTAAATAGCATGTACTTTGCAAGCACGGGGGCAGAAATGAAAGAAAACAGTAAAAGCGCCCTCTATAAACACCGTGAAGCGTGCTGCGTTAGTTCTTCTGCCATCTATACTCTGCAATTGGACAATATTTCAAAAGCTGTCAGTTCAAGGCTCTGCATGCCCATGGCGGCAGCGTACAAAGAGCGAATACCATGTACTGGGTGCATGCAATCCACTATTCAAGTGAGAATTTCTGGTCAGCTCATTAGCATTAAAAGTAGCAGCCCATCATTTTTCTGAAAAAAGGGGATTGTTTTGCCCCTGAAATGGTGAAAATGTGTAAATTGTTGCCAGGATCAACTGTCTGGGTCTTTGAGCCATCCTATGAGAGCATGCAGAATGGCTAAAAACTACAGCTGAAAAATGGTCCTAAGTGCCCAAGAAGGTTGAGGGTTGCCACTTGAAAAATTGAAAGGAAATCAAAAGATAAGGGACCAGACAATAATTTCATTTGTGTTTCAGCAATCTCAAGGAAGTTGGTATCCACATTATTGGGCCCGCACAGTGCCGATTTTACACTGTTTTCAATGGAGCTTGAATTAGTGGACTGTACCGTACTATGCAAGTACGGGGGCGGAAATAAAGGAAAACAGTAAAGGCGCCCTCTATAAACACCAAGAAGCAAAGGGCGGCAGCACACGACGCGTCGCGTCGTGTCGCGCTTCAGGCGACGTACAAGGCGACGCAATGCACGACACGACGTGCGACGCACGATGGTACGACGCACGATGGTACGACGCGACGGACGACGGAAGGGGCGACGTTTAGGCAGAAAAAATTGCGACAAGGAAAGGGGCTAAGACAGCACGACGCGACGGGCGACGGCACGACGCGACGCACGACGCGACGCGTCGTGTGTGTACAAAAGTAATGGCAAGAAGGCGACGGTGCGACCCGACGGCACGACGCAAGGGAGCCGTCGTGCCGTCTGGTCGCGTCGCCTGGAGGGAGGCTAAAGAGAGAGACAAATGTTTGTCGTAAATAGTACACCATAGTAATGGTCCCATTTTTTCCAGCGTGCTCGGGTTTCCGGGTAGTGTGCGCACACTGCAGAGGGTGCGTTCGATTAATACACGTGTAAGTCAAACTTTCACGAGAGCGTTCGTTTAGCCATCACGTGATCTTTGTGCCTGCCCTGGTGTCAGCCACCACTACCCCTGCTGGCGAGCGGGTCTCTGGAGGCTGCTCGAGTGGATTGACGTGACGGATGGGCTGTTCGAGCGCGAGCATGGTCATGGACATGAAGGGCACGTGGCGGGAACTTGACCTTTTTCCCAGAATGCCTTGGCGAATACACAGCAGCGTTTGAATAGCCTAATTTGGAGGCTTCCTTTGGTGTAACACTGGTGTATTCAGGGAAGCTAATCGAACGCACCCAGAGCGACGTGGCGACCCGAACTGGCCTCCGAACCGTTGCGCAGTGAATCCTGTCTTGGTTCGCTTTGTGGGGACGACTTGCATGCTCAGTCCCTACATAACATGATGCGGGGCGCACATAGTATTCATGTAGGCCTTCGTGAGGACGTACGTCCGTGCGCCTGCTTTGAAGCGGTTTTGCGCGGAAATTTCGTTGGTCATGGCATGGTATGCCGACTGTCCGTCTGCGTCAAGTCGCTGAGTATTGTGGATGACGCACGAGGTATAGGCGGGAACGTGTATTTGTTATTTACACCGTAACCTAGGCCTAAGGTTTGTCTCTCTGATGGTGCTAATTCGCTCTTGAAAAAAAGACTAGTGTTGACAGAACCAGTCATCAGGCTTGAGCGCGCGAAAACACGAAACATACTTAAGTAGTATGTAATACTTAAGTACGACAACAAATATAATGTACGGTGTTTAGTTATGAGAATTGATACTTCAGAGGTGATAGACCGATGGATTGCGATAGTATTGAGGTGATTCCTCTTCTTCGGATGGTCAAATTATTTCTTTGGTGCGTGTGTAAAAAAAAATTGAATTTTAATCACCACCATGATAGCAGCTCTATAGGATAGCCAAGCTCACGCAATGTTTTTGATCATTATATTACATTTTTCGGGGGTAGGGGTGATAAAATACAAGTACGATATGACAAACGTGAACACCTTGGGTGGGTTATTAATAAGGGTTGTCTTCAAGCAGATTGAGATTTTTTACCCCTTTCGTCTCTCTTTTTTTCCATTTAAAAAAATCGAAATTTCACAATTTTTTACCTGAAACATCTTAATTTTGGTTTTCGAGTAGCCTTGATTGCTACCTCGTCTGCATCGTTTTCTGTCGGGCTTGTTTACCTTAAGCTACACGTATTACTGCAAAGTCGAATAAACAGACAGGTTATGGTTAAGCAAAGTGCATCAGTAATGCTTAATTATTATGCCTACAGTGAAAGACTACCAATGTCAAATATAACTTTTAACTTTGCACTATATAGTACAGCAAAGGATGATATAAAAATTAAGATCCTCGGTGGGCTACTTCGCTGCCTGTATGCATTTGAAGCACGGAAGAAGGGAAACGGCACCGAACGCATTATTCGGTCCCGTGAGGTTAGTTTGGTTTGTTCACGTTTTGCATTGCGTTGGCCTAACACGATTCCTGGTGGAGCTCTCAAAGCAGCTAAAGCTTTGCAATAACGAGACGTCTTCCAATTTTCAGTGACATGTGCTGAAACTCTCTGGACTTTCTTACAAACAATATATGTCATGTTTCCGCCCCACGTTAAATCCCATGCTTGTATACGTACTCGGCACTAGTCTCTTTTCAAGCGCGAATTAGCACCACCGCAGCAAAAACCTATACGCTGCGGTGTAAATAAAAAGCAAAGATCTACGATCTTTGATTTAAAAAAAGTACGTTAGACTTGAAATCAAGTAGATAATTGGGTGGGTGTAGTCCACCTTCCTCGCGTAGCGTACGCGGGGCGGTTCGGCGAGCATATTAATAACAGGCAGGAACGGTCAGTGCAACCTCGCTCCCCAATGTGCGTGCCCAACGGTGCCCAGCTACCGACTTCAACAATTTGCAAGCCCTTTCGTGCACAACATATGGGGCTTGCTGCCAACATTTGACGGAGCACTCTGATTGGCTAAGAATCCCGATAATATTAATATTTATTTCAGGGGCAGTTTGAGTCTCGTTCAATGAAGATGGTGTTTAAATTATCAAAAAAGATGATTTTCCATAAAGCATTGATTCTCTTACCAGAAAAGATAGTTAATAGATTTATTCGTGAATAATTCTGTATAATTGTCTCTAAGCGTCGTAATAAAAGGATGCAAGATATGAAAGAAACTGGCACTAATCAATTGTACACATCCCTGTCCATGTGAATAAATGGTAGAGTCTGTTCGTAGCGTGAGCTACTATTGGCGCTCTACATGGAAATATATGAATCATGCAGTTCAGTTGCTGCATAAATAAATATCCATCCAGGGTCAGGTTGATCAAGTCGATGAAGTCGTTGGGGGGCACAGGGGTCGTGGGCCGAAACCCGGTAACAACTCACGAGCAGGGGCAGAATCGCTGTGGCATGCTGGATGGATCGCAAGCAACAGTAAACGGGCTCGGCACTAATCGTAAAATGACGCAGCGTATAGACGACAAACACGACCCACTAACGACTTGATTTCAAGTCTTAAAGTACGTAGGCGCGCGGTACAGTGATCAGCCAACCTGGACGCGCTGACTGACTATTTAGGATCAACCTCGTTCCCATGTGTACGATCTTACTGCACCATGTTGGTTCCCAACGGAGGGGCGGTGGAAGGCATTTGCGCGTGATGTGCGCGCAACGGTATGTAAACCTGTTCCATTCATTAAAAGGGGGGTGTTCATAAGGAACTATTTCATTTAAAGTTCCAATCTCCAGCGTTTCCATCATCTACATGGATTATTGAAGAACTTGCTCTATTTTCGATATGTAGGCCTATACTAGCCTTTTGTTTCATGGAGACTCTAGAAAAGGATTCCCATTTGAGTTTCTCGATCCAGCTATGGATCCTGCATGCAAACACGTTTATAATGCACACGCTGCGCTGCGATCTTCTCAAATTAACACCCCCAAATTCCATGCATAACAACGATTTAATTGGCAAAACACCCACATTCAACATTGACTGTTTTTCTGGAATGTGCAAGTTGTCACGGTCAAAAAAGAATGGAAGGTAAACAAAATGTCCCTCTCTAAGACAATTTTCACATCGAAAATTAAGTTTTCCAATGAAAGTTGATGAAACCCACGCACAGTAGTGTTTTACTTGCTACCCACATCAACACTTCATCGGCTGAGCGTGAAACACTGACGTCTCTTAAGAACGATGATACCATCGTGATTGAAAGAGCGGACAAGGGTGGTGCTCCGGTGGTCTAGCGTAAGGACTTGTATGTCACTGCAGCGGAACGTCAACTGTTTGACGTTGCGTCCTACACTAAGGTTGACCGTGACCTAATACACAAGAGTGTCAAAATATTGTTGCTCGCACTGTCCGAGGTTTCATTGACTCTAGTACCTTCCCCAACGCAACCGAACTGGTCGTTCCCAACCCAGGCACGGTAGTCTTCTACTTGCAACCCAAAAATTCACAAATCTGGAAATTCATTGTGTCTGCGTTTAGTTGTCCCACTAAATTGATATCCAACTTCCTTGACACCATTCTACACCCATTGTCAAAACGCTCCCCAGCTATGTCAAGGGTACTAATCATGCTCTACGTCTGTTCGATGAATCTGAGTTCCCAGGTTCATCCAACTTTCTTTTCACCATGAATGTGAAATCGCTTTACATATCCATTCCCCAAACGGATGGTTTGGCTGCGCTCAAACACTATCTAAATCTCCGCCAGACTCAGGATCCTTCCACCAGCACTCTGCTCCGTCTGGCTGAATTGGTGCTCACGTTGAACAACTTTGCGTTCAACGGTGAGCACTACATTCAGGCCAGTCGTATGGCCATGGGCACACGGATAGGACCAAGTTACGCACGTTTGTTTGTTGGCCGCATCGAGGAGCAGATGCTGACCCAGCATCAGTGTGTGCAGCCGTAATGTACCGGCGATACATCGATGATATTGTTGATGCTATCACCGGTACGTGTGATGACGTTGAGAATTTCGTAGGGTATGCTTTTCACCCAGCACTGCGTAACACATCTGTTGTGTTGCAACACTGTTGCCTTCCTCTAAGTGCGCGTCCAGATCTGTGCAAGGAAACTTGGCACAACCGTACATTACAAACCCACAGATTCCCACAGCTACCTGCAGTACCAATCGTCTCACCCCCTCAAGTGCAAGAACTCCATCCCTTACTCTCAGTTTCTTCTACTGCGTAGGATTTGTTGTTGCGATGCAGAGTTCTCTGCGCGTGGGAAGGAAATGCTAGGTTTCTTTCATCAGCGCGGTTACCCTCCGGCTATCACATACGCTGCCTCAACGCTACATGTCAATCCCATGCGAAACGGCCCTGAAACCCACCAGGACCAAGCAACGTGATTGCGCCCCCTCGTACTCACGTACTATCCTCAAAACATCCCGGAACGTAATGTTCTTCTCAAACATTTTCGTACACTTGGAAATGATGCGGCCACAGCTTGCATTTTCACCGAACCCCGATTTGCGCGTTTCGGGGACATGGTTGTACGTTCCTGGTTAGATTCTGTCTCTCCTTCAAAAGCAGGCAGCAATTCCCCTTGTCAGCGCCCCAGATTTAACACTTGTCCCTACATAGTTAACAGCCCGTTGGTTGTCGGCCCCCGCGGTAGCTACAGAATACACGGGGATCATACATGCATTGTACATGTAATGTGGTTTATTGCATTACATGCCGCCGCTGTGGCAAACTCTACATCGGAGAGCCAAGCGTCGCCTGGGTGACCATTTCGTGGAACACCGTGCGCAGTGTGCACCAACAAACACCCGGTCTCACTGTTGCGCAGAGAAATATGGAAGGGCTGCGTAGCACCGTGATCAGGATATCAGACAAGAATATATAATATTAAACCAGTGCTCTGAAATATGTGATTGCCACATATTTCAGAGCACTGATTTGATGTTATAGATCACTGTTGCGTAGCACTTTTGCGCGCCGCCACACACTCTCGGTGACATAAGCGTCTCCATCCTGCGGAAAGCGTCATCCGATGTACAGCGTAAGGAACTGGAGCAGCGCGTCATTTTCGAACTTGGAAAGCTTCATCCAGTGGAATGAACGTGGATTTTTCTGCGTTCAATTAGAACTGAATCCGCCTGCCCAGAAGAAGGTACTGAGTTACCGAAAGCAAGGCAATTACATATTTCATAGCACTGATTATATATTATATTCTTGTCGACACAAGAAGACAGTTAGGAACAATGACTTTCTTATGAAAATTGAATTAGGGAAGTCGGAAATCTTTCCTAAACTAACCACAAAAGAGAATAGTGGGGAGCACTCTGTCTTCTTGCAACTAGATTTTTTTTTGCTTTTGAAGAAAAGAGGTGGGGTGAGGCGGGGGGCCAAACCTTCCGAGGACGTGCTCGTACAGGTTGGTCGGAATCTTTCCGACCCAATTAATATAATGATAATAATGCTTGGGTCGAAGAGAAGAGGACTATCATTCCTAAGGGTGATGTGAACAGCCAGGGCTTGACTGGTCCTATCGTTGTGCCACTTTGACCAGCGAAGTCGTGATTTTCTCAGAACATTGAGAACACTGCATGCCTTGCAAATTCGTGGGGAAAATGATGCAATTTCATCCATGCTTGGAGAGCAAGGCCCAAATCGTTGAGCCATGATTAATCTTTGCTATCTCTGTTGGAAACGTGGGCAATAAAACTTGTTAAATATATTTTCCCACATTTCAACAGGGCTGGACAAACAACCCATGGGAGAAACCGTAACATGGGTGAAAAAGTCCCACATGTATTCACAAACTGTAGTTGAGTCTTACACCAAACCAAACCAAACCAAACCAAACCAAACCAAAGATGGATTTTCCTCGAAACCGTAATACAGCCTGCTGATTTGTAGCTTCTCCATTTAAAAACTGGTCTATATACATAAAAAGCGTCTTTAAACGTGTATTAACTTACATAACGTATTAATAAATACCTCAGACAGACTCCCCATTCAACAATGTGCAAATTGATCGTGATTTAACATTTGATAATGCCCGCTGAAAAGTGATAATGCCCATTGCATCTATCGATAGAAGCATGGATCTCCATTATAGACTGGATTAGACATGGCGTCCAAAATGCGTCCCGCGTATGCGTATTTTCAGGAGCGTAAATAACGAGCGTTGCGAATTTCTTTGCGTGTACATTCAAATGGAATTTTTCAAAAAACGGTTGAGGCTTTTGTGCTTCAATCGTCAGATTTCGAAGAGAAACTGAATTGTGCACTTGGAATGGGTACATTTGGAAAGAATAATGGTTGAGGTGTACGCAGCAGTGCATTACCGGAAATCAACGTCAAGTTTGGAAGAAGGAAATGCGAGTCGCACTTTTTTTAGTTTCAGAAAATTTCTCAAGTTGTACTTTATGATGCTTAACTTTAAGCCTATATAGGCCTAGTAAGAAATTTACGACAGTCTATCTTGCCTATCAGGCTTTTTTTACATGAGACTTCACTATCTCGAAGTTGGGGCCGTCTGAAATGTTACCTATTGGCAAAAGTGGTTTCAAAAACATGATGACTAGTTTGTCGTATATTTTCCTCAGATTTCACCAGAAAATCTCCAAGAAAGCCACGATTTGTGTTTGTCGGATCTACAGACGCACCGAACTCAAATTGTGTGACAGACGATGTGATATGAGACACAGAATTCTTCTTCGGGGCAGAGATGAAACCAATGTGAGAAGCAGAGTGCTGATGTTTCACTTGAACGAAGTTACAAACAAGGAATGCGTAATGAAAGAAACTTTGTTTACATAACAAAATTACTCGTTCTGTGTTATAACTGACTTTGTTATGCCGGAAAGTACTTGTTAAATGTCAATCTTTGAGGCAGGTTGTGAACTCAACTTTTTAAACTGAATAATAACTCTGTTTTAAAAACGGCAGTAAGTTAGTTTGGTCGCTCATTTAAAGCTGCGCTCACTTTGTGCTCACAAAAGGATTCTCACATTTCCGTATGAGGCATGTAAGATTTCAATAAAATTTACTCAATATATGAATGAATTTTATTTACATAGTATTTTTCCCGAGAATGTGTAAAATTAAAATAATTTTATTGATTTTTTTTCAGTGTTGGCTCATCGAAACCAGACGGAAAAACACATGGACAGTTGGGAAATCATATTTACTCACATGTCCTACTGCATGTCCTGGCGGAATTCTAAAAGTTTTACACAGAACAAATCCCGACTGAACTGAGCCAAAGTGAAAATATTACTAAAGCGAGACCGTAGACAATATGGGTAAAAAATGAATTAACATTATCGCTTTCGAGTGGGTTTGTTAATAAGAAAATGGTCAGTTATTTCCGGAACTGATAATCTTGATTTTCTGTTTATTTTTGGCTTGTTTTAGAGAGGGTGGCCAAGGGCGTCGTCCCATAAGAAAAAGGCTATGTTGACCAGAAATGCACAACATACAACATGACATTACCCTCCTCAAGCGCCGCCATTGTTCGGCCGCGCATTTTGTGCACAGGCAATGCGCGATGTCCTATCCAGTCTATAATGGAGATCAATGGATAGAAGACAGTTTAATCCATTCCGATTGTTCAAGACCCAAGAATCTGTGTGCATGCCCGTTGCCACTTGCGCGCCAAGTCCATGGATTCTTGATCTTTTGGACAATTTGCACAGGAAATATTTCATAAAATGGACGGGGGTGTTCGGGAAAAGTAAAATAAAATTATAGAACAAAATCGATGGAAATGATCCCTCATATATTGACTTGTCTTGAGTCTTTGACTGAAAAGGTACTAATGCACGAGAAGGTGCATGGCACCGACCCACAGAGTGGGGTTGGGGTGACTCCCTCTTATTACCATTTAACATTTATTACTATAATTATTATTTCTTCATTTTTTTATATTGGGACCTACGTCTAAACCTTGGAAACACCTTAAAATCTGTAAAAGTCTAAGGAAAAAACTGAGAGATTTAAATGGCTTCACAAACGGCGACAATTACATGTTGTAAGGCCCCCAGCAAAAATCCTGTCATCCCATCAAAAGTTATGCTTAACCCCCCCCCCCCAAAAAAAAGAAAAAGAAGTCTCCGCTTTGAGGTCGTTGCGCGCGTCACCGTAGACCTGCGCATTAGCAAAATATTTGTTAAATTATTTTGGTATAAAACGATGTCCAAACTTGTTTAATCGACTGGAATCATGCTACTTCGTAATTTTAACGTGTTTTTGGTTTTATGTGAGAGAGAACAATATTCACTGTGAATCAATCTTTCAAAATAACTGTACCTGGCTGAATCGCTGGGGAATATGCGCGGCAGACGACAAACCCTACCTTGGGGTATGCGTAATATAAACTATTATATGTACTATAAACCACTTCACGCAACGTGTGTGCCTACAGAGGGATTTCACACTACCACCGTCTGTGCATATATGCATCGAAACCGAGGCTCTCTGTGTTGAACTTCGTCGCGCACGCCTGCGGAGTCGACATAGTACATGCAGTATCCGGTTCGTAAGTGTGACGCCACTTCAGTTTAAACACGCCCACTGCACATGCAGATACACGACCATCGTTAGTTCGCGGTAAATTGCCGTTATTTTGTCTTTTGATTTTATGTGTCGAATTGTCCTGAAAGACTCTTCCACAAAAAATTGAAGGATGCAAAGCCTGAATAAAACTTACTCTTCTGCCCTCACTCTGATGAGCATACACAAATATGCAGAGGCTTAAACATCTTTCCAAGAGGGCCCCTTGACTGGAGCCGTTCAATGAAAAACGATGCAAAACTGTGAACAAACAGATACAGGATGTTTTAAGTCACAAGGAATAAAATCAGTAAGTTGCATAACAATATACAGCAAATGTTGGAAATGCAGGAAGTCTAAGGACTAGGACAAGTCTACTCTAGGTAAAATGTATCTATGCACATGTGGATTAATGCAACAGGACACAAGTAGATGTAACTACATATACAGATACACGTAGAAAGAATTTATGTACGAATTCAAGAGTAAATGAGATGAACGTGGTTGTGAACATTCACTGAGCTGTTTCGGAACTTTCTGTTTGGTGATAACTTTTGGAAAATTCTTTCATGAGGGTCTTTGTTGCGTGTAGCTTTAATGTTGATCCAACCTCTGATAATTGTCCAAATGGTGGCTTAAAAATGTGTACAAAGTCAAGGGACTGAAATAAATATTAAAAAATCACTAGTAAATTACATGATGACGTCATGATGACGTCATTTCTTTTGAAGAATTCTTGCACAAGGGTCTTTGTTTGATATCACTTTCATAGCGATCAAACATCGCGAAGGTTTCCAAAAGTGGCTTGAAAATTTGTACAAGTAAATGGACTGAAGACACCTATGGGGAAAAGCTGCTCTTTATAATGTCATGTGATTTGCGTTTAAACTGAAAGAAAATTCTGAAATATTATTTCATATTCAGACTCTTGGGTGTACATGTAATCAAATGAAGACGAAAAAAATACGATTTTTTTTTCATTCTCATAGTAATGCTCAGCTGAAGTTTAGGACTACCCTCATTAAGATCGATAATATTGCGTAGTAAAAAACGTGTACAAACCCTACGAGGAAAACTGCAGCTTCAATCTCCTGTCACGTGAGCCCCTGATGATGTTATTTTGACGATTTTTCTTTTCGAGATTCAGATTGACCAAAGTTCCAAGGACAGGCTGACAAAAAACGTGAACAAAACTTATGGGGGAGATTAAATATCCAAAAATTATTTTAAAAATAGGTGATGACGTCATCGTTAGGGCATCAGTTAAGCAAAATTCTTTCATCAGGGTCTTTGTTGTCTGTAACTTTGAAGTTGATCAAACTTCTCAAACTAACCCAAATGCTGGCTTAAAAACGTGTACAAAGTCAACAGGCTAAATTAAACATTGAAAAATCACTACCAAATCACGTCATCTTGACTTCATTCACTAACAGTAATTCTTGTATCAGGGTCTTTGTTGGGTGTCGCTTTGATAACGATCAAACATCGCAAAAGTTTCAAAATTGTGCCTTGAAAACGTTTATGAATGTCCAAAGACCTGCCAAGTTTAAAGTCAATCGAAAATTTAAAAAAGGGTAGAAGTCCTGCTCAGAACGAAAACCCATGTTAAGGAATGGGATTTGATGTGAAAGAAGAAATAAACGAGAGGTTCTATGTCTGTTTGCAACAGAACATAGGGCTTTTCCGCTTTTCATTGAAAAGGCCATCGCCGTGATTGCATATCTGCAAAGTTTCATCCCTCTGGGACATGTACTTTTGGAGATAAAAGGCTTTAAAGGATACACCCTTAATGTCACGGGACTTGTCCACTGATGACATCATCATCCCATGAGGACAGTTTTCATCTATCACACATCCTCTTCCAGATATCTGCTAACTTTCAACACGCTGGGCCATGTCCTTTGGGAGAAACAGGGCTTTAAAGGATGCACCTTTGTGACTGGTCTCCTGATGACGTCGTCATCATCAGGCAAGGTCAATATACCCCTGAAGCGCTCCCTCTTCAAGAAATCTGACAGATTTGAAGCCGATCGGATATGTACTTCAGGAGATATAGGGCCTTTAAGTGTGCACCTTTAATGTCACATTCGGGTTGCATAATGGAGGACATGCTGTATAAAATTGTATGCTAGTTAAAAATAATCTCCCTGGCTTTGTGGCCACATGCACACATGTAGGCCTATGTTAACCTAAATGCACAACATCAAAGTTAGTCAAAAGTGCTTCTCAAAGTAACAAAAACTTTGCCAGAGCTTTTGATTTTGGAAGAAAATCTACAAACCTATACGTTTCTAATACATTTCAGTATTTCTTGAAGCGCCTTTAAACATCTTGCCATTAAACATTGTGAAGTATGCAAATTTTGGTTGTCAAGACTTCAATAAAAGGAAACAACACCCAAGTGCAATGTACTGAGGTTTTCTTTGTGAATTGATGTCTATGGATTGTCTCTGTTTTCTGTTTAGTATACAACTTCATTTGACTTCCTGATGCAGGGCCAGCACTACTGAAAGACCATCATAGCAATTCTGCACAAAATGACTGGAGTGGGTCCAAAATTGTGTACAATGGCTGCACTGCCCTCCTTAAGATGTTTTCTAATCTCAATTTGGCAGCCAGCCAAACTCCTATCACTGACGAAATGGGAGTCAGGGAATAGCTCCACATGTAGCTCCGGTGTTTTAATATTTGGTCACACTGGATGACAATGTCATTGACATGGAGTAAAACTGCATAGTAAACAAGAAAACACAAGCTATGAATACGTGCACTACAGTATTACTACACAAACATTACACATGTATGAATCTCTAGTCTCAAAATACATTGAGATTCATACTAATAACTAGTCGAACGAGTACTTGTGCATACTGAGCTCACAGAGCCCTAAATATGTCTATTTAACAGGCCTATAAGTGCAGAAAATAGCCACACACATCCCCATGAACACGTGGATCGCTTGGTGTGTTATATGTTGTTATATGTCAACATGTGAGTATATACGTGTGTAAACAAGGTAAACTTGACATGAAAACCGAATGTTATAAAGGCCTCTAAACTACTTGAAACACCTCTTGATAAGGAATAAACTGGAATCAACTTACAGGCAATGCTTCACTAGGCGCTATATACAGTTAGCAAGGAGCGAGAGGAAAATTTGTGCCCTGAAAATGTCGGAAAATGATGCACAAATTCACTGTGAGAAATCCATTGTCTATGGATGAGTGTAAAGCATGGTTCTCAGATTACCGGTCAAAGGAGGGCAAGTGGAAGCAATAACATAACACTACCCGCTTGGCATCGTTAAGATGTCACTGAATGACCTTACAGTTTCTAGTCCTCTTTAGGCAGAAGCAGTACAACCTCTGAAATGGGTCGCTTGAACGGCTTGATAGTACCTCCTGCAGCGGCCACCTTAACCTCGACGATGTGGACTCTACAGTCGTCGCTCATGGTTGCAGTGGTGATGAGTCCTATTGGCCACTCATTCCGCGCCAGTTGTTTGTCCTTCAAGAGAGTGATATCCCCTGCTTTGAGGTTGCGATGACTCTCTTTCCACTTCTTTCAGCTTTCGAGTATAGGGAGGTACTCGCGTCGCCAACAAGACCAGAATGTGCTCGCAAGACTCTGCACTTGTCTCCACTGGCTCTTGAAGAGGTCTTTAGTGTCAAAGTGTCCGGGAGGAGCTGGGGTGCCAACTTTCTGGGTGAGCAGGATTGCTGGTGTCAAGATGTATGGTGACTGAGGATCGATAGAGACTGGAACAAGAGGTCTGGCATTGATGATGGCTGTTACTTTGGCCATGAACATACATAGAACTTCGGGTGTCAGGTTAAGAGGTTTTCTCTGCAGCAGCATGGAGTCGAGAATTCTTCGTGCTACTCCGATCATCCGTTCCCATGCACCTCCCATGTGTGAAGAGTGGGGCGGATTGAATACCCAAGTACAACCTTGTTCAGCGAGGTAGCGCTGGACTCCAATACCCTGCTGCCGTTCTTATCAAGTTTCAGCTCGTTGGAAGCTCGGATGAAGTTTGTTCCGCAGTCCGATCTCAGCTGTTTAGCTGGTCTGCGGATGGTAAAGAACCTATTGAGTGCATTGATGCAGCTCGAAGCGTCCATGGACTCGATGACTTTAATGTGCACCGCTCTAGTACTCATGCAGGTGAACAGGATTGCCCAGCACTTGTTGTTGGCCTGGCCTCCTCTGGTGCGACGCATGACGACCATCCAAGGTCTGGATACGTCTAAACCTACGTACGAGAAAGGCGGCAAGGTGCTAAGTCGCTCGGCCGGTAAATCTGCCATCTGCTGTTCCTCAGTTTTGCCACGGAGCTTCTTACAGGTTACACATTTGTGTAGGACAGAGCTGATGAGTCTCTTACCACCGACGATCCAAAGGCTTGATGCTCTGATGGCTCCTGCGGTGAAGTGGCAGCCTTGGTGTTATACTTGCTCGTGGTAGTGCCGCACTAGTAGTTTGGCTACATGATTGTAGCCAGGCACGATGGTGGGGTTTTTCTCACCTCTGTCCAGCTGGGCATGTCTGAGACGTCCTCCAACTTTAATGATCTCTTCTTGCAGCATTGGGTTAAGCTCTGAGAGTGAACTCCTGCCTGGGACGTCTCCTTTCTTCTTCAAGGCAGTGATCTCGTTAGGGTAAACCTCTCTTTGGACTGAGATGATGATCCTCTCAGCTTGAGCAAGCTCATCTGGGGTGCGAGGTTTACTGCACTGATGCCAGCCGGCACATTTATTGGTCTCGCTTCCCAATTCCTTCTTAAATGAGCGAGCGACATGAATGAAGCATGCAATGCCCCTTAAGAGTTAGTTCCAGGTGGAAAAGTGCTCGAACCGTTGCGGGGTAAGCTGTCTCACCTCTGCTTGGGTGATGAAACTCTTTACTTCTGGTCGGATGTCCGCGTCAGATTTGGGGTCGACCAGTTCGAAATGAATCTGGTTTTCGTGGATCTGGGTGGATTTACACAGGAAAGTCGGTCCCGTGAACCACGATGTGCTGGTGAGCTGAGATGCTGGAAGTGCTCTCGAAGCATGATCAGCAGCGTTGTGTTCCGTAGGAACGTAATGCCACTGATCAGGTTGCGTTGACTGGCGGATGCGCTGAACTCTGTTGTGTACATACACATAGAAACGTTTGGTTTCATTGTATATGTACCTGAGGACAACCTTACTGTCACAATAGAAGTTCACTGCATCTGGTGTGAGATCGATTTCATTCAGGATGAGTTCTGCTATCTCAACAGCCAAAACTGCAGCACACAGCTCAAGTCGTGGTGTGGTGGGTTGAGATCGTGGGGCAAGTTTTGCTTTACCAAGGATGAAGCCCACTTCGATGAGTCCATCGTTGTCGAGGGTCCTGAGGTAGGCAACTGCTGCAATGGCTTTGGTGGATGCATCTGAAAACACACACAACTCGGTGCGTCTCATCTTGGTAAGCGACTTTGAAGTGTAGGTTCGAGGGATGTGAAGGTTCTTCAGCTCTTGCAGTGAGTCCCTCCATGCTTCCCATTCCTTCAGCTTCTCTTCAGGAAGTGGCGTGTCCCAGCTACAAGCTTCAGTAGTCAGTTCTCGCAAAAGAGCTCTGCCTTGTATGGTGATTGAAGCTACTAAGCCGAGAGGATCACAGAGGCTGTTCACCGTTGAAAGGACCCCACGCCATGTGAAGGGCTTATCAGCGGCTGAAACCTTGAATGTGAAAGTATCTGTTGTTGTTGCCCAAAACAGTCCGAGACTCCTTTGAATGTATTCGGCATCACCTCCGAGGCCAAAGTCCTTCATGCTTGTGGCGTGATCGTTGGTGGGAAATGCCTCCATCACGGCACCGCTGTTTGAGGCGATCTTGTGTAAACGTAGATTAGATTCTGCCAGCGATGCTTGAGTCCTCTGTAGCAAGTCAATAGCTTCTGTAGCTGTGGGTAGGGACTTGAGTCCATCGTCAACGTAGAAATGTCTCGTGACGAACTCTCTCGTGTCTTCACCATAGTCGTGTTCACCTTCTCTGGCTGCTCGATGGAGACCGTAGATGGCCACTGCAAGAGATGGACTGTTACCAAAGACACGAACTCTCATTCTGTACTCGACGATGTCCTTGGATGTGTCGTTGTCTCCATACCACAGGAACCTTAAGTAGTTTCTGTGGTCCTCTCGCACAATGAAGCAGTGGAACATCTGCTGGATGTCTGCAGTCATTGCTACTGGTTCTTTCCTGAAATGCAGTAGAACTCCAAGGAGGCTATTGTTTAGGTCTGGGCCGGTGAGCAGGACGTTATTAGGGAGACACTATCGTGTTGAGCGCTTGAGTCAAACATGACCCATATTTGGCCTGGTTTTTGTGGATGGTAGACGCCAAATGTCTGCAGATACCAACACTCTTCTCCAGCCTTGAGTGGGGGTGCTAGCTCGGCATGGTCTTTGTCGAATATCTTCTTCATTAAGGCAATAAACTGCTCCTTCATATCAGGCTTCTTATTGAAGCTCCGACGCAGGGAGGCGAGGCAAGTGAGTGCATGCTCGCGGTTGTTGGGTAGGCTACATCTCCATGTCCTGAATGGGAGAGGTGCCACCCAGCTGTTAGCATCGTCCATGTATACCTCTTTGTCCATGGTCTCAAGGAAATTAAATTGTGTCTTCGATGGAGAGGGCAGGCTTGTTGTCATCACAGCTGGTGTGGAACACATCTTGCCCGGGATCCTTGTGTAGTGCTTTCCCGGCGTGCTTTCTATTGTACGCTTGAGATAAACCGCTCTGCTGCTCCCCGCTGTAGTGTATCTTCTCTTGAAGATGAATATGGTTTGGACATGGAGTGAGGAAGGACGGCCGTGCCTTTTCTAGCAGGTTGGTTTTGAAGCTGTTCTCGCTTGGCTTATGTGCTTTCCCGAGACAAACTTCTCCTATGAGCACCCAGCCCAAATCGAGGCGCTGGGCAAAGGGAGCGTTGTGTGGGCCATTGACTTGTGCACGCACCTTGTGAACTCTCAAGATATCTCTTCCGAGCATAAGAAGGATCAGTGCATTTGGGTCGAGGTGTTGGATGTTGGCTGCCACGGGTTGTAGATGGGGATGGTTTTTGGCTGCTTCCGGTGTGGGTATCTCCTCTCTGTTGTTTGGTATCTCATTAGATTCAATGAGAGGAGGAAGAGGAAGGCTTTTATCTGAAAACCGACTGCTTGCCTCCCTGTCATTTCGGTGACACCTGCAGAGGTTTTAAGAGAGTAAGGTGACGGACTGCTCTCTATGTTGAACAGGTCAAAGAAATCTGCCCTCACTAACGACCTGTTGCTCTGGTCGTCGAGTATGGCGTACATCCTTACTGCTGTTTCCGGCTGCCATTGTGGGAACACTTTCACCAGGCATATTTTGAAACAGGACCGCGCTGTGAGACTGTTACCACATACTTCAGTGCATTGGGAACTGGCAATAGGTGTTGTGGTAGAATCGGCGTTTTTCTCCCCTCTTTGCTGTGATGTAGGAAGGGAGGCCTTTGGCAACCACAGGGCTGGACCAGGGTGCATAGCAGCGTTGTGCTGGTTGCTCTCACATTTGTTGCATTTCACTACTACCTTACAGTCCTTTGCGAGGTGAGACATGGATGCACAACACTTGAAACAGATACCATTCTCTCTGAGGTAAGATCTCCGTTCGTCGATGGGTTTGGCTCTAAAACCTCTGCATTTCTTGAGTGGGTGTGGCTTGTGGTGGATGGGGCAGCTCTTGTCAGGGCTGTCCTCTTTCTTTGCAGTGGTATCCGCACTTGAGTCGCCTACGATGGCAACATCCGTCTTGTGTACAGATATTGGGGTACTTGTGCGGATGTGTCCTATGGTAGGTCTCTCTCCCCTCACCACAGTACTACTGTGGGAGTCAGGGAATAGCTCCACATGTAGCTCCGGTGTTTTAATATTTGGTCACACCGGATGATAATGTCATTGACATGGAGTAAAACTGCGTAGTAAACAAGAAAACACAAGCTATGAATACGCGCACTACAGTATTACTACACAAACACTACACATGAATCTCTAGTCTCAAAATACATTGAGATTCATACTAATAACTAGTCGAACGAGTACATGTGCATACTGAGCTCACAGAGCCCTAAATATGTCTATTTAACAGGCCTATAAGTGCAGAAAATAGCCACACACATCCCCATGAACACGTGGATCGCTTGGTGTGTTATATGTTGTTATATGTCAACATGTGAGTATATACGTGTGTAAACAAGGTAAATTTGACATGAAAACCGAATGTTACAAAGGCCTCTAAACTACTTGAAACACCTCTTCATAAGGAATATAACTGGAATCAACTTACAGGCAACGCTTCACTAGGCGCTATATACAGTTAGCAAGGAGCGAGAGGAAAATTTGTGCCCTGAAAATGTCGGAAAATGATGCACAAATTCACTGTGAGAAATCCACTGTCTATGGATGAGTGTAAAGCATGGTTCTCAGATTACCGGTCAAAGGAGGGCGCTATTAAGAAATACAGTGGAAGCAATGTAAACATAACAATGGCATTAAATAATGGGGAAACACCCTCAAATTTATTGGCCAGTCCACATTGTTCTTTGACATACTCAACAGCTGGTCTGTTCACTCAAAAAGTTTTAAGCAACCAGTTGTTCCCTCAGACGGGTGCATCGATGGCACAGAGGAGGTCTTCTCTGCAAGTGAGGCAATGTTGGAATCACTAGAACAGGAGGATTGCACACTCGTCCTTGACAGTAGACGTAAGACTGGCCTAATGGGACTGCTTTGCTCTATCCAGGTAGTACTCTGTCTTCTTGGTGAAATGCGAGATGGCATCCTCCCCCTCCGATACCTGCATTCATATAAGCTTTCAAAAGATCACATAAAGCTCTTCTTTGGCACTGTGTGTCTTCACAATGGCTGTGTTTATAACCCCACACCGTAACAGTTCTGCAATGCTTTCTGTTGATTGTTGGTCCTTGCAGGAAAAGGTGTTGTACCGACCAATGGCAACTGTTAGGCTCAAGATGGAACAGCAGTTGTCACATTACCATGGCGTAGTGCTTCATCTGTCACTTATCTGCCTCTAACTAATTAGACGTGAATCCTCCTCACAAGATCAACAGCAGAATGTTGAAATGCCCACTCAGGGTGCTTTGTCATGGACTGTAGAGTTTGTTGTGCTGCTGTAGCTTACATTGCTGGTTTTGTGGTATGCAGAGTTTCACAGATTTCCATGTGCAGATTGCAACTCTGCCATGACGCATTCTCAGCATGATACAAGTTCTGTGAGGAGTTCAACTCCACATTTGGCCTGATTTACTCATCTGGTAGTGTTATGACCATTGTTCTAGAAACAGAGCAAAAAGTTCATTCAATAAATCATCAGCTGTCCTCAAAAACATGTATGGCCAACAGTTATCAACAATTCTTTGGAAAAGCTGGCTAACAGACCTCTTCTTCCAAAGTTAGGAGACCACATGTTTGAAGCAGAGGGTATTGAGTCTCACTGCTGGTTGTTCATGAAGAGTATCATCCGTCACTATGCCCTCACAAGGCTGAGAAAAATGTGTAGAGACGAACAGAACTACATATAGGTAAAACAGGTCTAGGCAATAAGTTGCAGAGAACAAGAATATTTTTCAAAATACAAGTACAGGTAATTGATATTCTAAAGAAACAATGCTGTGCTTTTCTCACTTCTTGTGCATCTTTATACTCTTTTACAACATACCAGTGTGAAAACTTTTCCAAAATTCTTTTGGGGTGAAAAGTTTTCAAAGTTCACTTTTTAAAATAGATGTAAAAAAATTGTCAGAGCTTTTCTTGACAAGTGATGGCATTGTTGCTTTGATGTAAATGAGGAATACACAACTCAGTTTAAATGTACATTGTATTTACACACAAATATTGCACCCAAATTCAATTTTGTTAAATTACTTTTTAGAAAAGGCTGTTTGCTGAACAATGTAGTGCCTTTTAGTAATACATAATAAATTGTAAATTAAGAAACTGAGCTTTTTGTTGCACTAAACAATACAAAGCTGAGGTTCATGTCTTGAACGACATCAAAGTTTTGCTTACAAACATGTAAAACCCCACTGCTCACTTAAGATTTCATTTCTATACATGCTAAAATGCTACTCCGGTATTTTCCTGTCTTGTTTTTCTCACTGACATTTTCTATTCCAGTCTGAGCAACTAGTAGTATTAGAAATGGGGAAGCTGGACCAAATTGACCCTCCTATACCTAACAAATAAAAAAGCAAAAATCCAAAAAAAAAAAAAAAAAACAAAAAGGAACATCATCAACCCTGCTGGGTACCTACCTGACCCCCCTTTTCCCTTCAAATCACAAAATACCCCTATATCTAATTGACATTACAAAATAAACCCCCAACTCTCCCACCTTCCTCATGCTGGAACAAGACCATGGGACTTTCTCCACAGCCTCTTATGTCGCAAGTGCCCCTTCCCCAAACCCCATGCACAATCACCACAGTCAACACAATCACCACAGCCAACACAATTACCAATCTTGATTCCAAAAATCAACACAATCACCAGCTGACTTGTTACGGGCCAGCTTGCGTGGATAAAAACTACTATAAATAAATGATATTTTAATAATAAAGTGTATTATAAATAAGTATGACAATGCAAGAAATCAAATGTTTCCAACGATGCCATCAATGTAAACCAATCACTGAATTTAAAAAGATTATAAAAACAAAGAATTATGTAAAATTCTGCAAAGCTTGTAAAGAAAAAATCAACAACTGGCAAAAGTGCGAAAACAGACTAGAATAAATGTCCAGAGTGTCGCCCCGTTTGCCCGCACGGAAAAAACAAAGTAAAGATGCAACGATTGCCACAAAGCTATGTTTTGTATACATAGAAAATACAAGAATAATTGCTGGTGTTGTTTGCATTCAAAGTGAATTATTTTTAATGTGCAATTGCCTTAAACAAATTTTACTTTTGTGAAAAAGATGGTAAACAAGAGATATATTGTGATTATCACGAATTGCTCCATCAAAATTGTAAAGATCCAAATGTCGTATATGGGCCTTTTGATTCAAAGAATCTCATTACAGAAAATCCAAATGGTTGCACATCAAGTATATATTATTTGCACAAAGATGAAAAATATAAACTTATAATTATGATGCCCGAAGCAAAATGTTATGGAATACAACCAATTTATAAATTTGGAACTTTTCAAAACCATCAAATATTAATGGTTATCAAATATGCTATTATTTAAAAAAAAGAAAGAAAAGTGTTAAATCAAATTAATGAACAAGTATATGAATTTATTATGTTGAAAGTGAGAACAAACCAAACTATTCCAAAGCACATTTTTGAAAAATTAAATGAAAGTAAGACAGTAAAGACAAAATACAAGAAGCAGTAAAGCCTATTTTTACAGATAGTAAAAATGGCAGAAAACGTATGCATGTAAAATTGTCTATGAAAACGGATTTGAAGAGTCTCGCTCCTATTTATTATGGCAAAAAACGGATAGATTCTAATGAATTTGACATCGGTAAAGAATGTAAAATTAAGTCGTTTATTATTGTTGATATGGAGAACGAGCAATTGTTAGATTTAAAGTTAAAACGGCTTTTATAGAACCGCATTAACTCGGTTCACTTAAGAAAACATTAAAAATTGCTTTTCCGTACATATTAGTATGGAAAAGTGAGCTTGTCTTAAATAAATTGGCTATATATAAAAAGAAGAATAAAAATGAATAAAATTATAACGCAATATAATCAAGTAGGAAAGATCAAGATGAGTAAAAAATTATTAATACCGTACAAGTTGCGATCGTGGTCGTTTGACAGTCTCAAACAATATGTCAACGATTTTAACGTTGATTTACCACCCAGAAAACGTCGGCATTCCCAAAAAGACTACGTCAAAGCAATTCAAGATGATGTCAAAGATTATAGAAACATCGCGAGGCGCAAATAAGAACACCTCAAGCGGCTCGTTGAAAGACAACATTTACAGATTACGCCCACGGACACAACGGGCGGTATACAAGACATGATTACACACATGCAATCAAGTCTTATTTGGATTATGGCAAATTTGATCGCGTTGACATAACGAAAACAAGATTTAAAAACCATAGCGTCAATTTCGAATTAAAACCAGAGCCAATTATTGCAGACGTAATGTCATTTTTGAACTATTACGGCAAACTGATTCGCAACAAAATTATACCGGCTTGGAAAGAAATCGGTCCGCGTAAAATTAAACTCCAATGGGCTATAGAGGTGAGTTTTTTAAACCTAGAACGCAGACCCGATGACAACCGAGACAAATATTTACAATGGACATTTTCTACGGAAAACCACATTGTAACGACACACGACTCGTTAGACCAAATTATGAATGATCACAGAAACAACCTTATTGAACGTTTTGTCAATAAAGGTTCGGGGTATATCGTTGACAAAATACTTGCATTTTACATCAACATTGCTAGGTACGGCGACATTGGCGGAAGCAGTTATATCAAACATTATCAAACATTAAAAATCAACAATTTATATGATGGTGTCTGAGGGCAGCGCTTGGAAAATATACACCACACGCCTTACAACCACTCAAAAAACCAAATTACATGATACAAGATACATGAAGACAGAACAGCGGTCTTAATTTTAAGGGTATCGATTTTCCCACACCGTTGTCGCAAATATCACGCATCGAAAAACAAAACAACGTTACGATCAACATGTTTGGATACGCCTATCCTGAACCCGAAAAAGAAATTGGTGCTAAAAGAGCTGCTCAAATATTACGCCAAAAACAAGATCAACGAGGCATTTTTTTAATTTTACAGCTTTTAAAGAATGGTGCACCGGCGGGATTAAACAAATTACCTCATGTAGATGTATTATACATCACAAAAGAAAACTGAATCTGGTATGGTTAATGGTCACTAATGTTGGATTAAAGACAAGTCGAAACTTTTAGGCGGGGAAGTTAGCAAACACAAAGAGAAAAAAATATCTGTGCGATCGGTGCAGCACACACTTTTATAAGCAAAATGATCGTTTCAAACATTTCAAAGAATGCCGAGGCGAAGGAAGCCCAGCCTGTTTTGTTGAAATGCCAGGATCGGGGTAAAACAAAGATCACACCAAATTAAAATTTAAAAATTTTAGACATAAACAAAAAACACCGTTTGTGATTTATGCTGATTTTGAATCAATTTTAGAACAAACACAAAGCATGTCTCGTTCACAAAAACACGTCCCTTGCTGTTTTTATTTCGCAGTGATACGATGTGACAATCGTAAAATGGGCGAAAAACTTTATCGAGGACCAAATGCTAGTCAATTATCTGTTGCAAGTCTCATGGAACAAGTTGAAAAAATTAACATTTTTAATAACCCGGAACCGCTTGAACTCACATCTGAAGAAGAAAAAATTATCCAGATGCCGAAAAGTGTGGGATATGTGAACAAATACATTTACCGTCAAGACGAATGTCAGTGTGATGAGCCGAAAATAAGTGAAGGTAAGAATGAATGTCAAGAATGCAGTTACCGTTTGGCAAAAAATCCCAAAGTCAGAGATCACTGTCACGTTACGGGTGTCTTTAGAGGCGCGGCTCACTCTTGGTGCAATTTACAACTTTGAGTCGTGCCCAACGAAATGGCAATTCCCCATATTTCACAACTTGGAAAGTTATGACGCACATCTTGTTATGCGAGGAGTGGCTACGTTTAAAGGCAATGATTACACAGATATAATTTCTTGTATTCCTAAAAATAGCGAAAAAATACGTTTCGTTTAGCCTCAGTCAACTTCGATTTATAGACTCGTATCATTTTATGGCAGCTTCATTGGACAATATCGTCAAAGCGTGTCCCAAAGACAAACATGAGCTCATTGCAAAACTCGAAAACGCAAGTTTGCTTACACAAAAAGGCTTTATCCGTACGAATACATGGATTTATTTGCCAAGTTTAATGAAACGCAACAACAATTAAAAACTTCGCTTATTCACAAGTAATTTAACGCTTTCGCTTGGGTCTGACGTGGTACACAACACGTACGAAGGTCGCCTGTTAAAATAATTAAAATGATTGTTTATTTTACGACAGTGTATGCAAAGCTCGTCCAAAGGATTTGTATTTATTCTTCCCTTGTAGATAACGTTTGGAACTAGCCTACCTCTCGGCAGACTCATTAACTTACCGATTTCTTTACCCAACTTTAATCTGAGATTTATATCTGTAATCATTATCATAACCAAATTTGACTTTTTGTGAACTTTAAAACTCACACCTGGAATGGCATTTAAAATAAAATCGAACCAATCCACGTTGTAAACCTGGGTGGAATGACAACGTTACCATGGCCTCCGCCTTGCAAAAAATCTGCGGGCGTTTCTCTTTTGTGTAAACGGTGCATCACTGGTGCAGTAGAACCAGAAGCCGTAACTAAAAGAGCGCGATCAGCGGCTCTAATGATTCTCATTCTTTCTTCTTGGTTGTCGCCTAAAAATCCTTCTTGAATAAATTCTATAGCCATGTGACGGGGTTCTGTGTATGTTTCCAATTGTCCTTGTGTCAAAAGTATTAAAAAAATTAGCGCGTCATCTTTCTCTTATCCAATGCTTCAATGCTTCAGCTGACATTTTCTCCTAGTCTTATACGTTGCTTTCCTAATGTATTTATTTGATTGTTGAGGTGAATTATTTTTTTGTGCAACTGAGGCGCTGAATTCTACTAAATTTTCTGCTTCATAAGCTCAAATATAATCTCTTATTACGTCATAAAACTAAGCCAAAGTATCTGTCTCTAATTCTGAAAACAGTATTGTGAGTTCGAGCTCTTCTACAACATCCGCGTTGATTGTTGCAGCTGGTGTTGGTGGGACAGCCGCTAGCCCTGGTCTTGTTGCATTGATTGGCCTCTCTGCGGGACATTCTTCGACTTGAGTTCGCCATTCAATTTTAGTGGATTTTGTAACGTTGAAATATCCCTGGTGAAACCTTACTTTTCTGACTTTAATTTTTTTGTTACCTTGCAAATGATCAATTTGATTTTCTAGGTTAAACGTCTGTGGATTTTTCAGTCAAATAAACCAACTAAAAGATCCATGTTCAATCCACCTGGATGCAGCGTTCCAAGTTCAGAGATGACGACCTGCTCCAGTTCCTTAGGCTGTACATCGGATGACACTTTCCGCGTGATGCAGACGCTTAAGTCACCGAGAGCTAGTGTGCAGCGGCGCGCAAAAGTGCTGCGCAAGAGCACTTTGGCGTGCAGTGAGACCGGGGTGCATTCTAGCGCAATACGTACGCCGGTACATGTATTGGCCGTACCCACATACCTTCATTGTTGAACGTGCGGTACGGGCAATATGCACAGCATACCGAGCTTTCTAGTTCAGAAGTGGTTTGCACAGTATGCATACCAAGATGATGGACGGCGGGCAAGTAGATCCATGGAGCTATAATTGGTTGAAACCAATCCATGGTTGTCTCGGAGCGCAGATCATGACGGAATTTGGCATGTGTGAGTGTCGTTAGATGCAAACACAGGCCAGACAGCACACAAGCTCGATAGAACCTTAGCTTGATGGGGAGGATGACCTTTCTTCTCCAAAGGTGGTCTAATTGGCCCACGATGTAATACTGGTGATGCCAATTCTGTGTTGGACATCGGTACTGCATAGACCTGAGGTGGAGATACTGCTTCCGAGGTAGCAGACAGACTCAACAGAATCTGCAACATCAGGGCCAAGGGAAACCGGGGCAAGTGGAGGTCCACCTAGGGGATTGAACCTTGGTCTTAGCTAAAGAGGGTTTAAAGCCAATGTGACTAGCTTCCCATTCCAAAGGTTGCAAGATGTTCCCCCATTCTATCTGGGTCGTCAATAAATAGCGCAGCGTCATCAGCATAAAGGAGGTCAGTAAACCTATGGTAGCCTTCATCGATCCCCAGTGATGCCTCACACGGTGACAGAATGGTGTCCATGGCAGCCCAGAATAGAGGGGGGGCTAACAGACAACCCTGCCGGACTCCTGAGGCAGTTGAGGAGGGGTATAAGTCACTGCCTATCTGACCCTGGCTTTGGTGTCTGAATGCAGAGCTTTGATCAGATTCAAAAGGGTATTTGGAATTCCCTTTGAGGAGAAGATATCCGAGAGCTGGTTTCGATCAACAGAATCAAAGGCAAACTTGACATACAGACATACTTACAGAAATACTGTAAGAATTGGGTCAGATGTGAAGCGGCTAAGAGTGAAACCCAAGTGTTGTGGTCTCCGCAGGGACACAAGTAGTGGACAAATTCTGGCTAGCAGAATAAGCGCAAACACCTTGACAGGAATCGAAAGCAAAGTGATGGAGCAAAAACTACTACAGGCCATCCTTGAACCTTTCCTTCTGTAGAGAGGTAGAATTATACCATCCTTCCAGTCTGCTAGAACCATGCCTGTGGACCACACTTTGGGAAACATCTTGTGAAGAGCTCTGCTTATGGGCTCCTTAGCAGATTTCAAGTACTCGGAGAAGATGCCGTCATCTCCTGCTGCACGGCCCAATTTCAACTTTCGAATAGCAGCCTGTACTTCATACAACAATGGAGGATCACAGTCCAGGTCAGAGGTACAGCTTCAGGAGATGTAAGTTGAAAGCGGTCGTGGGGAAGCAGTCGGGAAGTTTAGTGACTGGCAGAAGTGGTCTTTCCAGCAGGACAGCATTTCTTCCGACGAGTTGTAGAGAGCTCCGTCTGCTTTGGAAACGAAGGAAGGAGCTGAGTGTTGGCCAACTCCACGCAGGTGGTTCAGTGCTTTGAAGGCGGGGGGCAGAGTTTATTCTGTTTCAGGCCACCTTCGGCCTCAGAGACAATGGAGTCATACCATACACTCAAGTCTTGTTTTTGACGACTCCTCTTGGCATGGTTGGAGCTTAGATGGGCAGCTCGTTTCTGCTTAATTATTTCAAGGGTGCTGTCAGTAAGCCAGGGGCAACGCTGGGAACGACACACAGGTACAACCTTCTCAGCAGCACCAAGAACAGTGTCACTGCAGCAGCCTGCGCAGTGAATAATTACTTTGTTTTTATTCTCATGTTAATCATCAACATGTGGATAGGTATTTTTTAACTCTTTAGAATCCTGATTAAGACTTATTATTTCTTGAAGGCAGATTTTGCAAACCTCTCTATTTTAGTAAGTGAAAGAGCCTGACAACCTCCTTCCTTGAGTCACTATGTGTAAGTGGATACACTGGTGCACGCACTGTGAGCTTGAGGTTACATAGCAACCATCTTTTTTGCCATGCTGTCATCAAGACATTTTTCACTTTCGTAACCCACCATGTCAATCCAAGTAATCTTCAGTTTATTCATTCTTGTGGAACCCAAGAAACCCCCATTTCGGTAAGAAGTTTTTTTCCTTATATTTTTATAGTATTTTGGATAAGACAGCTTAAGTTATTTGTTCATATTAACTGAGATTTCTTTGTATCTTTGAGGGGATAACCATTCAGTGATCCCTGACTATACTTGTATGTGACCAACAATGTGCTGATCATGTTATGCCATACTGTTTATGCAGTGGTAGTTTTTAGCTTAATGCTAGCGATTCAGAAGAATTAAAGACAGTTCTGGTTACTCAAGTTTTGAATTATTTAGATACCTTTGGTTTATTTCTTTGATTTGTTGATGCCATGATTCGTGAAACTATAACAGTCATGACAGTTGCAGACTAGTGACTAGACTTCTTTTTATGACTAAGTTTGCCAAGTTAAATTCTAGAATTTTCCATGTATTGCAGTTTCTTTTCTTATTAGTGTTTCTCTCCTTCATTGAATTGCAGATTGTTATCTTAAACTCAGTGAGCAAGTACACATCACCAGAGCAGTGTCAAGTGACCCAGAGTTTGTGTGTGATAGTCCACTAGGTTGTGAATGAATAATCATTTGGGCCTCATGAGTTTGAGACATTTTCTAGAGTCCCGAGAGTTCAAAACTCCTCAAGGCACATGTGTGTCTGAGGCAAAGTGACAGTCAAAGTCTAGTCGTTCATGTCATTCCACAACTGTAATTAAAGCAAGTTTTACGTTATGTCTACGTCAGCATCGCGCAGTGGTCACTCCTCGTCGAGCCATATATCCCATAAGTCGAAGAAGAGTAGATCCAGCCATGTCAAATCTACCACATCTGCCACATAGTCCGTACTCCGTGAGAAACTTGAGAAAACAGAGGCCGCTGTGCAGGTGCAGTTGGCATTTGCAGAGATGGAGAAAGAGCTGAAGCTACTTGAGCTAGAAGAAGCAAAGAAAGTTGAGGTGATGAAAAGAAAGAGGGAACAGAAGCTGGAACAACTACGACTAGAAAAACAACTAGCAGAGACCCGAGCAGTCATGCAGGTGATAGAAGAGTCAGAGGACAACAGTTCCATAGCATCAGAGTCGACAGACATCATTGCCAACAAAAGTGAACACTTGCAGAAATTTCACAACTCACAACAAGGTGAGCACTCCCCTCCTTCTTGTGCATCCGTCCCCCAAGATGAAAGTGCATCAGTGGGCAATGTGTCATCTCACTTGGTTTCGTCAGCTGAGCAGGACAGACGTGACGAACAAGCAAGTGCACTCAAGTTTCATCACCTGAGTGGAGGAGAATGGATGACGATGTCATCAGTGCTTGAGAAATGCATTTCACAACTGGCAGAGTCCAGTAGAAAGCAGCATGATGTGAATCAATGCTTACTTGCATCTAGCCAGCTACCAATGATAGCCGTCCCCCTATTCAGTGGTGCCCCCTACAATACCCCCTGCTGCCGAACTCTTTCAATTCCGTCATAGACAGTCAACCCCTTGACGCAGACACAAGGCTAAAGTACCTAAATCAGTATGCGACTGGCAGGCCAAAGCAGCTGGGGAAGCACTACATGCTCATTGGCACCGAAGAGGCGTACACGCAAACAAGAAATGTGTTGAACAAGAGGTATGGTAACAGTAGTGTAGTCAGCACTGCCTTCACCAGTAAACTGCGACAATGGCCAAAGTTAATGCCCAAAGATGCAGTGGGCTTAAGAGATTTCTCTGATTTTCTCGGGAAAGTCAACGCTGCACGAGCAACCACACCTAGTCTGTGAGTGCTAGACTATGCCAGTGAAAATGCTCACGTGGTCAAGACACTTCCATTTAATCTCGAGACTAAGTGGCGAGACAAGATTGATTTTTGGAGACAGATCCATAGTCAGAGTTCCTACCCCCCATTCACAGAGTTCGTGAAATTTGTGAAGGTTGCTGCAGACGGAGCAAATATTCCAGAGTTGCAGAGCATCAGTCAAGGTTAAGATAAACGTTCTAGTGCAAATAATGCTCCGACAAAGACTAGAGCGTCCAGCAAGAGTGAGGGAACAACTAATGGAATGCAGTTCTCAGGTGATGAAAGTTCATGCTCCTACTGCAAGAAACAACATCTACTGGACGAAACTGAGTGTTTTCTGCGTGAGCCTTTCCTGGAGTGAAAGAATTTCTTCTTCGAGAGACGACTGTGCATGGGCTGTGCAAGCCTTGTCATCATCAAGTGCAAGAATGTAATGACAAGAAGGTTTCTCAAATCTGCAGTGGTGCCGATCTAACCTGTCTCCATCGCAACTCTCCGAAGAGAAAGCCAGAGGAGACTACTTCTAGTCACCCGCAGTCAGCAACAGCAGGTAAAGAACCAGCTGACAAAAGTCACAACTGCACTCCACCCAAGGAAATTGTCACCATCCATGGATTGTCCAACTGCATACAGGTGTGTTCACAGCCTGACCAAGGAGAAGGTGATCAGTCAATGATCATCCTAGTGCTGGTTCGCAGCCAGAGAGACCCATCAAAGGAATTCCTTGAATATGCAATCCTGGATGAACAATCCAACATTTGCTTTGTCTCCAAAGCACTGTGCAAGAAGATGAACCTGCAAGGGCCACAGACGGAGTTGTTGCTAAGTACAATGCAAGAACAAAACGTCCGAATAGCCAGGCTTGAGGTACTTGATGTCAGTACAGAGCACAATGTTCAACTTCCAGTCTGCTTCGAGAGAGGTAGCATTCCTACCAAGGAGTCGCAGATACCAAAGCCTGCAGTTGTGCATCAGTAGCCCCATCTGCAGTGTCTAGCTGACAAACTCATGCCCTATGACTCAACCCTGCAGATCTCTCTTCTCATTGGAAGCAATTGCCCAAGAGTGGTCAAACCCAGAGAAATCATTGCTGGTGGTGAGGACGACCCCTATGGCCAGAGGTCACTTCTTGGCTGGGGAGTAATTGGGAATGTGTGCAAAGATGCACGACAAATGGATGACCAACCTGCGGTATGCAACAAAGTGGTTGCCCCCTTTCCACAAAACAACCGACACTTTGTCTATGGCACAAAGGTCAAAGAAGTGCTAAATCCAAAGAATGTTCTGAAGGTGCTGGCATCAATCATCAACGGAAGCCATACTCAGTACAAGATGAGAGGTCTCTTAACGTTGTGGAAATGGGAATCAAGAAAACTTCTGATGGACACTATTAAATGCTGCTACCACTGAAGTCTGATGCTGAAACTCTGCCCAGTAACCGTCAACTTGCTGTGAAGAGATGGAACCAGCTGTCAGCAAGGTTCAGGAGAAATGGAAAGTTCTGTGAGGACTACAGAGAGTTCATGGAAGATATCATCACAAACTGTGCTGAGTTTCCCTGGATCAACTTGATGTTGAGGAGGGAAGGGTGAACTATATGCCATACACTGGAGTCTATCACCCGAAAACGCCAGACAAGATAAGAGTAGTGTTCGATTGCTCAGCAAAGTATGGTGGTGTCTCAATGAACAACCATCTCCTTCAAGGTCCAGACATGACGAATGTTCTTCTCGTTGTCTTATCCAGATTCAGGAAGGAGAAGGTAGCTTTCATGGTTGATGTAAAAGGTTTGTTCCATCAGTCTTATGTGGTTGAGAAGTTACGTGACCTGCTGCAATTCTTGTGGTGGGAAAATGGTGACCCGGAGAAGCCTGTGGTCGACTACAGAATGAAAGTTCAATTGTTTGGGGCTGCAAGCCTACCAGGCTGCGCCAACTTTGGGCTGAAGAAGGCAGCAAATGATGGAGAAGATGAGTTCAGTACAGAGGCAGCAAACTTCATCTGAAATGACTTTTATGTGGACAATGGGTTGAAGACGCTAACCAATGTGGAGAAAACAGCATCACTGATCATGGCCAGCCAGAATCTGTGTGCAAAAGCCGGGTTGAAGCTGCACAAGGTCATCTCCAACAAACAAGAGCTCTTGGAGAAATTCCCAGCAGAAGAACATACCAGTGGTACCAGGGAGCTAGATCTGAAAGTTGACGCATTACCTTTGGAAAGAGCCCTGGGTGTTACTTGGTGTGTTGAAAGTGATAACTTCCAGTTCCATATAGAGCTGAAGAATTGACCGTTCACAAGCCACGGCATACTTTCAACTGTGAGCTCAATCTACAACCCGAATGGCAACATAGCTCCAGTAACCCTCAGCTGGACGAGAAACTTGCAGCAGATGTTCCGCAACAAGCTAGACTGGAACAGTCCTATACCAGAGATGCCGAGACCACAGTATGAGAAATGGCGTCTAGAAGTTCTTGGCTTAGAGAAGATCCAGATCCAAAGATGCTATAAGCCCAAGGATTTTGGAGTTGTGTCAGCAGTAGAACTGCATCACTTTTCTGATGAAAGCCAAGAGGGCTACAGTCAATGTTCCTATCTGCAACTGGTAAATGAGAACAACAAGGCACACTCCTTTGTTATGGGAAAAGTGAGAGTTGCTCCTCTGAAGCTCACCACTATACCCCAGCTGGAACTTGCAGCAGCAACAGTCTCAGCAACTGTGAGCGAATTCCTTTGACGAGAGCTACGAGATGCTAAATGAGTACTACTGGACAGGTAGCAAGATTGTTCTAGGCTACATCAACAATGAGGCCAAACGGTTCCACGTCTATGTTGCTAACAGAGTGCAGAAGAGAAGTCTGACTAATCGAGAGATGGATGTATGTAGATGTAGCAGGGGCAGATTTAACTTAGTTTATTTCCTTGGTACTAAATGCAAATGTCCACGCACACATAGGAGTAGCACCCCCTAGTTTACCCATCCTAAGTTGCATTGTGCCCCTCATAATTGTTTACTTGATGACTCATGCAACCGGACAGGCACTGTGGGCATGCTTTGAGCCCAAGTCTCAGTAAGCAGGTTGGCAGTCGGTGAAGTAACACACCTGTTAAATACCAGTTAAGTTCTGCCCTGAAAGCTTAGACCTGCGGTGGACTTGGTGAGTTTACTTTTATTTCTGTATTAATCTGTATTGTTAAAGAGAAAGACTTTTGTATTTTGTGTCAGCTGACTGCTTTTGATGATAGATGTCACTTTCATTGTTTGAGATATTGTTTCATCTTTACTCACATTATTGGCCAAGTGTTCTTTTGTAAGATTTGAACCAAATTCCAGCCAGATGACTGTAACTTTTACAAGGTGTTTTGATCATTGCTGAAAACCTTTGGGTTACTCGGATATTTTTTGTTATTGTTGCTTAGCCTGTTTAAATATGGACATAGTGTTTGTATTCACACACAAGTGCATTTTTTTTGGAAGTTCTTCACTAGGAAGATTGACGATGGAGTCTATGTAGTTCTTTTTTTAGTAGCAAATAGTTTGTATCTGCAATTCTAGTTCTCTGCTTTTGGATTTGATTCTTAAGTCCGTGCTTATGAACCTTTTAAGTTAAAGTTGGTTATGAGGATGAGGATTGCTATGTAGATTCACTCCATACCATGATTGAAAGTGAAGCAGAATAAATTGAGTTGAAGTGTAATTCTGCTGACTTACATGTAGTTGGTACATATGACGAAACACAGATAGATTTGTTTTACTTTTCTTCATTATGTAGTCTTGAACTCAAGTGAGTATATTCTATTATCAATTTTTTGTGCTTTTACCTGTGTGTAGTATGTACATGTATTTTGTAACCATGTGGCCAGTACATGCATCCTGTGCAAGTCAGTTTTCTTTGTTCATGAACTCCCATATGCTTGTGCACATGTTTCAGCAGGAGGCTTAGGTAATTGCAGGGATTAAGGATTAGTGTGGCCTGCTTTCTTGGAAGTGGCTGGACCTTTTGTTTATTACCTCATTGATATTCACGAGTTTGGGCAGGTCTCAGCCTTACTGCACATGTTTGTTACTGAAGCTAAAAAAGTTTGTGATGTAGATTGAGCAACTGTGGATGTGTAGATAGTACTTTGTGCATTGGCTAATTTCTTTGTCTTCAACTTGTATTTATATGGTTTTTATTACTTTTCCTTTGACTTACAGGTAGTTGATGCTTGAGTTGGATTGATCTGTAACTTTTCTTAAGTGCTGTGTTGGTTTTGTCGGTTTTGTCGGTTTTGTTGGTTTTGTCGGTTTTGTTGGTTTTGTAGGTTCTTGGTTTTTTTTTCTTTTAGTTTGGGTTGGTCTTGTTTTAAATTGGTTAAGCCTTACCTTGATTCTGTTGCAGATTTGCTTTGGGCTAGGATTGGTCTAATTTCTAAATTTAATTTTGGTCTTGGTCATATTTCCCCCTACATTTTAGGTTTGGTTTCAACAATTCTCTGATTTTCGACTTAGTCCTGTTTTTTTTAGTTCTCTAGTTGCATTCCTTTTTGGGGGGATATTTTTTTAGAAGAAATAAAAGATTTTGTTGTTGGAATCAAGTTTCAGCTTAATCCGTATCCCTATTCTTTTAGACTTCTTGCAACTCCTCCCTTTTGATTCTGTTGAAAGTTTTTTTTTGTTTTGCGAGTTCCCCAAGTGTTTTATTTTCTTCAAGTCTCTTCTTTATTTTTTTTATTCTCATCTGAAGTGTGCCATTTTTCCCCGTTACAGACACCAAAGAGATATCCTGCTGATGAGGCTTTGCGTGGCCTGACAGTGCAGGAGCTGTCAGAGAAGTCCTGCTGGTTATCTGGTGCTGATTTCTTGCAAAAGGGTCGCTCCTTTCAACTTCAAACAGCAGTAGTTGTGCCACTGAGTGAATCCGACACAGATGTGAGGAGAGTGTCATCCTTTGCCACCACAGCTGACCACAGAGCAAGTCATTTCTTTGAAGTGTGCAGACTTTACCATTTTCCATCCTGGAACAAAGCTTGCTGAGGAGTAGCCCTGTGTGTGAAACTGAAGATAAGGCTGAAGATCAGGACAGCAAAGACAGGGCTTGTTCGACTTCTGCAAAGCAACCACCCCCCCTACCCTACTTGACAGGCCTATTCACAATATAGTTCTGTGGCTTCCAGCATCAGTTGAACCCAGCGCAGCTGCAGCAGAGGACAAGTCCAAGGAGACGAGAGGATTCCCCAACAAGGAGCCTACACCAGATAGGAGGTCCACGCCTGACGAGTAACCCACACTGAAGGATCAGTGTAGCTGCGCCAACTACCAAGCTAGCAATCAATGGCGGACACGCTCTCACGGATGTAACTTAACATGTGATTTATTCCGAGTGAAACATCGTTGAATGACATTGAACGGTAGAACATCATGAATGTCAGTGAACATCGTGAACGTTGGTGAACATCACTCATGGCACATCATAGAACATCTTAGAAATCATACAGAACATCGTGAGATCTGACAATCAAAAACATGTAATCGTAACAGTATTGGGAACAGATCTCACCAAATTAAGAATCTTACATGTTCAAACAGACAATAAACAATAAGGTATTTGCATGATAAAGGTTCGAGACTTCATCCAAGACACATAACCTTATTTCTAGAATAAACTTGCATGTTCAATGCATGGGCTTATATAGATAGAAATGACACAAACTTTGATCTAATAAACCTTCATTTTCTAGCACAAATCCTATACACTAAAGATTAATAATTGAACAATAAGGTAAGGCAAGTATTTACCTCGTGGGCCTGTAGTTGGGTAGCTAAAAATAATGCAGGATGGTTATGGAATCAGTGGAATTAAACCATCTTCAAGGCAGCAATCTGCAGGGCCCACTGTTGAAAATCATGCCAAGTGTTGTCAGAGTGAAGCATTACGGGAGGCTTCAAACTAAAGTAAAATAATATTTCTAACAATCACTATAATCTACAAGGAAACATTAAGGACAAATTATAGAATCATAATTTTAGGTAACCTTTTACATTGTGAATGAACTAGCTTTTCATGAAGTCACATGACCAAAACAATAATGCCAAAAAACCAAACATGGCCGCCTCCTTAAGAAAGCACATGTGCATGTACAGTTGGTAACACAAGGATGGCTATGCACATGAATAGCATGGTGAGCAACAAAATAAGCAATCTTCAACTGAATTCTTCATTTGAATTGTATCACGTCAAGTAACAAGGCAAAAATTGTCAATGTTAAAGAATACTGTGATGAGTTTCGCTACACTCCCACCAAATTATCAATGATTTAAACACCGAGTCCAAACATTACATTATTTGTTTTCTTAAGGTATTGGTTGCAAGATTAAAACATCCCTTAAAATACATGTACAGCTATCGGTAAATCATGGTAATTTAACTCTACATTTAACTACCAAACTGACAAGAACTAGGCAGGCATGAATAAAGACACACTAAGAATGCTAGTAGCATCTCATACAGGATGATGGAATGGATCTGGCCTCCAGAGTAACTCATTTACTCTGCCTCAAGAAGGAGAACTAACTTTTGGATTGGACGCTCCAACACTGATACATGTAGTTTCTCCACTCGTTTCCCTTCTTTGTCTAGCTTTTTAGTACCAATCCGTACCTTGACTCTTCTGACAAGGCCATCATCATTCTCTGTTGTTTCGATCACAAGACCTAATGGCCATTCCAAGCGAGGGACATCTTCATCCTTCAACAGCACCATGTCTCCCACCTTAACGTTTCGTCTAACTTGGTTCCACTTCTAACGTGAAGTGAGAGAAGCAAGGTATTCCTTTCTATATCTTCCCCAAAACTGTTCCGCTAGGTACTGAACCCTTCACCAACGTTTTCTGATGTACAGGTCTTCTCTGACAAACTTCCCGAGAGGTGGCAAGGCTGTTGTTGATTTCAGTGGTTCAGGGCTCTGAGGATCACTCAGATTATCTACCGTTAGTGGACGACTATTTACGATAGCCATGGCTTCATAGCGAAAGGTGCGCAAGGTGGATCCATCTAGTCTCCCTGCAGCCTGCTGCATGATGGACATCAGAACACTTCTGACTGTTTGGATTTGTCGCTCCCACACACCACCAGCATGACTTGCGTGTGGAGCATTCAGTATGAACTCACATTGACTCCTCGCCAGGAAAACCTTCACTCTCTCCATGTCAAGCTCCTTGAACGCTTCTCAAAATTCATTTTTGGCTCCCACAAAGTTTGATCCCTGATCAGAGCGCAATTGCTGGACAGGGCCCTCAAGGCAATGAAACATCGAAGTGTATTGATGAAGCTATCTGTGGTCATGTCATCAAGCATTTCAATGTGCACCGCACATGAGCACATACATGTGAACAGGACTCCATACTTCTTAAGCTCCTTCCTGCCTTCCCTTACAGTGAACGGACCAAAGCAGTCTACATCACAAGATGTGAATGATGGGGAGGGATCTACTCTGTCCTTCGGAAGGTCAGCCATCTTTTGTTCTTCAACTGCCCGTCGTAGACGGCGACATGTTGTACACTTGTGTATGTGGCTGGCAACTACTTTGACCCCCCCATAATCCAATATCCATTGGCCCTCACCTTATTTAAGGTCATTTCTCTTCCTTGGTGATACACCTTTTTGTGGAAATGTAAGGTGAGTAGTCGGGTAAGATGTCCGTCTCTTGGCAAAATGGCTGGATGCTTAATGCTGTCGGGAACTTCTGCGTTCTTGAGGCGTCCTCCAATTCTTAGAATGCCTTCATCGTCTGAGAAAGGATTCGGGCTACAGATTTTACTAGTCATCCTCACTCTATCTGTGCCACTCTATGATTGGATTTCTTCCGGGAACGCTTGCCTCTGGACGGATTTCACAATGAGCCTTTCTGCTTCCTTTCGTTCTGGGGAGTGGAGAGGCCAACATGACCTTTCTCTTTCTGATTCAGTCGTCTTATACGTGCCACAGCTCCCACTAGCTTTGACCAATCTGAGAATCGGGACAGGCAGTCCTCCCAGTCGAAGGACTCTGGCGAGGCAGTGCATTGGAGCGACGTTACACCTTTCACCTCTGGATCGTCGGAATTCAGCTCACGCACTGGTCCCTTCTCAGTAATCATCATTTCCTTGTCCTACAAGAATTTGGGACCCCTGAACCAATTTGAGTCCTGCAACTCCTTAGCGAAGACTCCTCGTGAGGCGTGGTCAGCAGGATTAAGCTCTGTTGAAATGTAGCGCCACTGACTGGGATCAGAAAATTGCCTGATTTTCTGGACTCTGTTGGCTACAAAGACAGCGCCTAGCTTCATTGCAGATACATCCCAGGACAACTTGAGAGTCTGTCCAGAAAAATTCCTGTCGATGAACAACACTAATTCCTCCTTAAACATATGGCTCATCTGAACCGATACAACCGCGGCTGCCAACTCGAGGCGAGGAATGGTGACTACCTTGATGGGGGCAACTCTGGCTTTCCCCGACACCAGTGTGCAATGCGCCGTATCTTCTCCAATAAATCTCAAATAGGAGCACTGGCCATATCCTCTTGTACTTGCATCAGAGAACCGATGTAGCTCCACTGCAATGACCTTTCCGAAGTCATTTGGCTTGTAGCACCTGGGTATCTGGATTTGCTTCAAATTAAGCAGATCATTCTTCCACTTCTCCCACCGTGGGCGCAAGTCATCAGGAAGTGGATCATCCCAGCTTACTCTGTTGTGACACATTTCCTAGAGAACTCCTTTCCCAATTAGCACAAAAGGGGCAAGGAAACCAAGAGGGTAATAGATAGAGGCCACCATTGATAGGATTCCTCGGCGTGTTGGCGTTTGATCCTTGGTCTCGATTCGGAAGTGGAACATGTCTGACTCGACACACCATTGGATGCCAAGGGCCCTCTCCATAGGAAGATCATCTTTCTTCAGGTTTACATCCTCAATTCCAGCTGACCGTTCATCGCTTGGGATGTCCTCAATGACTGCTCTGCTGTTCGACACAAATTTGTGTAGTCGCATCCCTCCTCTGGCATACAGCTCATGAGCCTCTACTACCAATTTCCTTGCTTCATCTTCTGTTTCTGTACTCTTAAGACCATCGTCGACATAGAAGTTTCTTTTGATGAAGACTGCTGCACTGGGAAATTCATTCTCATGTTGACTGGCTAGGTATTTCAGGCCATAGTTGGCACATCCCGGTGACAAAGCTGCACCAAAGAGGTGTACCCATTGCCCAGGTCTCCACCTTCCTACCACAGAAATCGCAAGTAGTCACGGTCATCCTTGTTGACTTGGAATCGGTGGAACATTTTCTCGATGTCGCACATGATGGCCACTGGATGTTCTCTGTACCGAAGTAGTACTCCAATCAAATTGTTGATGAGGTCTGGTCCAGTCAGGAGATGACCATTTAGAGAAGTTCCGCCATGACGCGCCGAACAGTCGAACACGACTCTGATTTTTCCTGGTTTCTTGGGGTGATATACTCCATTATGTGGAATATACCAAATTCTGCCATTTTCTCCTTGGCTCTGAACCATTTCAGCATCTCCCCTGCTTATGAACTCCTCCATGAACTTCGTGTAATCAGTGTGGTACTTTGGATTGGTCTTGAACTTCTTATTAAGATGATTGGGATGTGCCTCAGCTGTTTTCTTGTTATTCGGCAGTGTTGGCTTTCCCCCTCTGAAGGGAAGTGGCATGGTATAGTGGCCAGCCTCGGTCTGTCGAATATTGGCTTCTAAAATGCTGAGGAATTGAATATCCTCTTGCGACATGGAATTTTCGGCATGGTGTTTCTCAGAGAAGTCTGTCTCCAGTGCTCTTATCACACTCAAAGGAGTGATGCTTGGAGCCTCCGTCACTGAAACTCTATGGCAGACACTTGTGGCGTAATTACTGGAACTGGAGTCATCGTAGCCCACAATTGTCCACCCAAGATCTGTTTCGATGGCAAATGGTTCGTCGTCTTGACCAGTTATGGTATCTCTTGGCGCCAAGGCTTGTGGGCAGTTATAGCCAATGAGCATGCCAACCTCGCAATTCTGCATGGGGACCATCTCGTGGGCTATGCTAGCATGGTGAGGCCATCTTCATGCCGTGTCTGCAGTAGGAATGGTGCACTTGTTCACTGGAATGAAATCCCTTGTGTATGCTCGAGGAATTTGCACTCTGTTGGATGAATGTACGCCTCTAACTTGCTGGTGACGGCACTGCAATCGATCGTGGAAGATGCTGATGTCATTGTGGAAAGCTTGAGTCATATTGGTTCACAACAGGCTGAAATGGACTTTGCAGTGTGGTCCAGGATAAATGTGCAGTCGCTCTGAGTGTCCAATAGGGCATCAGTCAGCACTTCCATTGAAGGAGAATCTGTAGATGAGACCCAGACTGGGACTATCATCGAAGTTGCCACATCCACTTCCCATCTGCATGCCACATGACATCACACGTGCATGTACTTCCTTGGAGTTCTCTTCTTTGGAATTCTCTCCCTTGGGATTGGTTTCGGTTGTCGGTGCCAGAGCATCATCATGCAGAATTGTCGGATGTCGCCCTTTTACACTTATCACAGCTCAGCTTTCTACGACAGTCCTTGGACATATGACCTCTCTTCAGGCAGGCAAAACATAACCTGTTTTCTTGGACAAACTTTCTCTTTTCGACAAGAGACTTCGTATCAAAGCCAGGGCATTTACTCAAATGATGATCAGTCTTCTTGCAAAACTTCGGGAGCTGGCCTTCCTTGGGCTTTTTGTGCAGCTCATGAGAACCAACTGTTAGAGTTGTGCCCCTGCTACGGTTGGCTCTTCTCTTAGCTTCTCGTGTTTCCTCTGACTCTGGTAGGTCTGCCACTTTCAGTGCATGCAGTGAAGAGATGGGATTGAATGCTACTCTAGCTTCCTTACAAATGAATTCCACGAACTCTTCAAACCCAGGGTAGTCACCTGTTTCATCAAGCATCTGTGTAACCTTCCTATTCCATCGAGCTGTAGCCCAATCTGGCAATTTGGAGAGAAGACGTTGATTCCCTTCACAGTCGTCCAGTATTTTCAAGGCAGGAACATGAGGAATGGTGTCTTTACGTGCCTTGAGGAAATCTGCAAACTGTTGCAGAGCGTTAGCATCCTTCGGGCCTATCCTCTGCCACTTAGATAATTTATCTCGAAACGCCTTCTGGATTTTGAAGGGGTGTCCCATAACGCTCCTCAAGTAGCCGCCAAGCCCCTTCATATTACTCCGCTGATGTGCGGTAGAAGAAGCCCTCCACTGCCTTAAGCGTTTCTCCACCAAGATACCTCTTCAAGTAGTATACTCTCTCTGGCGTGGAGATACCCTTTGATTCAATTAGTGTCTTAACCACTACCAGCCGGGGACTCCGGGATCGGAGCCGTATGGTTTATATGTGTGGCCGGGGTCTCCGAACTCGGACAAAGGAAACAGGGCCCTGTAACAAAAGACGGTACTCCTAACAAAAGACCAGGCTGCTGGGCATGACCGGCATTTTTCGCTCTCAAAAGTGGTGATAATCCAGCGTTATTTTGAAACCGTATACCAGGGTTTGGGGTATTTAGAGCAAGCGGATTACCACCGGGGACAAAAGCTCTCCACCACCGCAGCGATGAGCCACACAGCACCGCTGCATGCTAATCTGGCCCCTATTGAAAAGAGGTCAGCAGTGCACTGAGCCAGGTTCGTGAACAAAAGACAGCTGTATAACACCGCACAATCTGGGCTCTGTTTACAAGGCTGCAGGCCTGGCTGAAATATTCGGGCGTCAATGAAGGTCACCTGTCAACTTAGAGTAGTGCCTGAAGATTACTCCCTGCGGCTATAAACGACTGTCAAATGGAATGATGAATTGTTGAAGGATTTTGAAAACGGAAAAAATGATAGTCATGCCGGCCCAGCATCCTCAACGTTGAAAAATGCCCCGGTCCGAAGTGGTTAAAGCTGGTTTTCCACTCAACATAGTGGATTGGGTCTCCCACAAACACAGTTGGTTCTGGAGGAGGCAACTTCTGGATTGCCATGCAATCTCTCAGGCTAATAGACAGTGCAGCTACATCACCACCTCCTGATGACTTGACTGGGCTTGGTTGTGTCATTTGTGACTGCTCCTTACGTCAGTTGGTTCAAGATGTGGCTCATCAAGTAGGGCACCTACTTGACTACCGTCTTGACTGCCATTACACTCCCGGTCGTATACTTCAAATTGGGCGCGTGCTACCTCCAGCTCCTTTTCCTTTTCTAGTCGTTCTATTTCTCTCTGTTTCTTGTCTTGTTGTCGTTGCATCTCTTCCTTTTGCCACTGCAGCTCGTCCAGTTCTGCTTGCTTTTGTTGTTTTACTTCCAGCATTTTTATTTCTACCTCACGAGCTGCCAATTCGGCAGCACCTTTTGCTCATCTACTCGAGATGCTCTCGGATGAGCCGAAGGACCCTTGGCTTGGTGCTTTCGTGGAGAACACTGATGCGTTGCTGTCAGCATGTAGCAATTGTGTTAGTTCTCTGGAGATATATGCTGTTCACGCATCTTCCTTGACAGCAACAATATTCAAGAGCTGTTGCGTTAAAGCTGAGCATGTGTCAACTCTACGTCGCAATTCTTGTTCTGGGGGTCCAGTTTCTTGGCAAGCATCGTATGAATCTATCAGGTCGTCCCTGGTGATACGCAGTGATGAAGAGATTTCAGTCAGCATGTGGCTCGTGCAATAACCCTTCAACTGCCGTCTTGCAGCCTTACAGCATTCCTTCCACGACTCATACTTTTGGGTGAAAGCTTTCTTCAATTTTGCTTGCTTTTTAGCTTTCTCTAATTCTTGAAGCTCAGCCATCTTGGTCGTGGGCTGCTTTGCTCCGCTGCTTTTCCTTCTTTTGCCATCGGAGGGCTTGCTGAGGTTGGAGGAGTTGCTCCTGCTTGACTTTGACTTCCTTCAAGATTCGCTCTCTTTCTGCGGGATCGTCTACTGACTCTAAGGCTGAAGTGTGTTCTTCAATCTGTTCCTCATGCTGCTTCACTTGGTATTGGTCGTTCACTTCCTGGCTAGCCATGACATTAACTTGGGAACAGTATTATCAATGCAAGATAATTTCACATTTTCTGTAAATCTACGGTCAACAAGAATAACATGTGCTTGTAGAATGATACATAAATGCACCTTTAACTACATCAGGCATCTCTATTAACTATGACTGTGTGCGCATTTAACTATATCAAGAAGCAATTAAATTCAGCAGCAACACACTTCTCAATAAAGTACACAGAAAATATTCTGTCAATGCACAGTATGCTATGGATGAAATGTCAGTGATGTGCATGTAACACGAAACAATATGCAAGTCAACAATCTCTCATTAAGCATCAAACAATGACTCAAATCGGTAGTGAACAATGTTGCACAAATGTAAACAATGCGAGAGTACACGTAGGCTAATGGTGTTTCACTGTGCAGTAAACAAAATGCAGCAAAAATGTTTCCCAAAACACGGCTGATCTGGAAAGTTGTATGCAATCGGTTCTTAAATTCTTACAGCAAATTTTACACAAACTTCATACGCTATGCTTTACGTGACATTCATGGCACAGCGTTACGTGATTTTATTGTCAATAACTGACTGTTCATTGTTAAGTTCCGCGTACAGTTCTGCACAGTTCATGTAGACTTAGTCTTGGACTTGCTGAACTTTTGATGCTGGTCGACTCTCCCGTCTCTGGAACTTGCTGAAGCTTGAGCCAATAAGTGTGGACAGGAAACCTGATGAGAAGTCGAAGACTTGTTTCACCTGGTCCATGATGTCCGAGATGAGGCTAGGTGAAGGACGAATGGTACCGGTTGGCCTACGGAAGACATGCGGCACTCGACGCTTGTGTAGCATCGCCGGTTCAGAAAGGATCATCAGTGTGGTCCACCTCATACGAAGACTAGCGAAATGATGATCCCGAGATCTCACTGTAGCTGCGCCAACTACCCAGCTAGCAGTCAATGGCAGACACGCTCTCACGGATGTAACTTAACATGTGATTTATTCCGAGTGAAACATCATTGAATGACATTGAACGGTAGAACATCATGAATGTCAGTGAACATCGTGAACGTTGGTGAACATCACTCATGGAACATCATAGAACATCTTAGAACATCATACAGAACATCGTGAGATCTGACAATCAAAAACATGTAACCATAACAGTATTGAGAACAGATCTCACCAAATTAAGAATCTTACATGTTCAAACAGAAAATAAACAATGAGATATTTGCATGATAAAGGTTTGAGGCTTCATCCAAGACACATAACCTTATTTCTAGAATAAACTTGCATGTTCAATGCATGGGCTTATATAGATAGAAATGACACAAACTTTGATCTAATAAACCTTCATTTTCTAGCAAAAATCCTATATACTAAAGATTAATAATTGAACAATAAGGTAAGGCAAGCAAACCCCCACTTTGGTAAGAAGTATTTTCCTTTATATTTTTTTAGCATTTTGGATAAGACAGCTTAAGTTATTTGTTCATATTTCCTGAGATTTCTTTGAGAGGATAACCATTCAGTGATCCCTGACTATACTTTTATCTGACCAACAATGTGCTGTTCATGCTATGCCATGCTGTTTATGCAGAAGTAGTTTTTAGCTTAATGCTAGAGATTCAGAAGAATTAAGGATAGTTCTGGTTACCCAAGTTTTGAATTATTTAGATACCTTTGGTTTATTTCTTTGATTTGTTGATGCTGTGAGTCAAGAAACTGTAACGGTCATGAAAGCTGCAGATTAGTGACTAGACTTCTTTTTATGACTCAGTTTGCCAAGTTAACTTCTATAATTTCCCATGTATTGCTGTTTTCTTATTAGTGTTTCTTTCCATTGAATTCCAGATTGTTATCTCAATCTCAGTGAACAAGCACACACCACAAGAGCAGTGTCAAGTGACCCACAGTTTGTGTGTGATAGTCCACTAGGTTGTGAATGAATAATCATTTGGGTCTCATAAGTTACAAGTTTGAGACACATTCTAAAGTTATGAGAGTTCAAAACTCCCCAAGGCACATGTGGGTCTAAGGCAGCCACAAACAGTATTGTAAGGCGTGGCAATACATGGGTTGGAATGCTGGGTGTTGGCATTCGCAGTCATGGCGCTACACATTTCACTTTTTTTTTTGCAATTCTCCCAAGAGCAAATTGGCCGGTCATCTAACATCGGTATTGTAGGCTTCACTGTGAGGAAGTGACAAGGTTCACTTGGAAAGGGAGGCGTGGCTCAAAGGGTAACACAACAACTCTATGGCAGCGATTAAACTGATGAGCAGGATGGTTTAATGAAGAAACTGTCTGTTTATTATACCCAGATAATTAGAAACAGGGGGTAGTGACTTGCAATTGGCCAGGATACTGTAGCAATCTTGGGGAAAATGTGCTTTGTGAACGGAATGGTGGAGCTGAAACCAGTGATGAAGTCTTGGAAATATATGGAACAGGAAACCGTGGCGACTGGGGAATAAACAGAAATACTGGAATGCACGTACATGTGCCCACTAGACAACATAATTGTACATGTAACATTGCAACAATTGTCCCCAATTAAAGCTAAGGTTTGTACTCTAAACTCCTCTATTTTACATACTAACACAAGAATCACTGTATAATCTTATACTATGAACACTAAAGAACATATGGCTGTACTCACAATTGTCAGTAACGCACGGTAAGGGCAAATTTGGAGGTATGTTGATTGGATATGAGCTTGGTAAACCTAACTTTAGAACGGAATGTACGGCGCCAGAATGAGCAACCTACTGAGGGCGCCCTACCAACTATTGCCTGGTCAGTAGACAGTGAGGGACTTTCTTACAGCCGCCCCACATTTGGGTACTAAATGTGAAACCAAGAAAGTCTTAAGTTAGTGTTCAGTCTGTGATGGTCCTCAGACAGGCAGTTGTCGTCGTCCTTGCATTCTGGCAGACGGATCAAGGGGGCAACTGGTCTGGTGTACACCTTGTCATGGACTCAGACCTTTGCCGCTCTCACACGTCCATCAGTTCCAGGATGTGTCTCGCATATCTTCCCTACTGGCCACTGAGCTCTAACCAGCTGGGGGCTCGACGACCATGATGACGTCTCCACAGGCCAGGTCTCTGGATTCAGTCTGCCACTTTTGCCGACTCTGTAGACTGGGAAGGTAGGATTTGATGAAGTGAGCCCAGAACTGGGCTCACTTCGTCCCATGGGTTCTTTGGAGGTGTAGACGACCTGTGGAAGGTTAGGATCTAGCTGCCCCATCAGAAGCATGTTTGGGGTCATCGGATCAACGTCAACAGCATCTGAAGAGACGTAACCCATGGGTTTTGAGTTGAGAATCCCCTCGACTTCAGCTAAGACGGTTCGGAGTACTGGTTCTGTGACTGACTGGTCTCCAAAAGCAGCTCTGAGTCCAGCCTTGATCGACTTCACCTCTCTCTCCCAGGAGCCGCCGAAGTGGGGAGCATTTGGCGGGTTAAACTGGAATCACACCTTTTGTTTAAAAAGTGTTGGCTTAGATCTGGAGCCATGGAAGCAAAGGCACTTCAGAGTTCTGCTTCTGCACCCTTGAAATTGGTCCCGCAGTCAGACAGGATTTCATATGGTTTACCCCTTAGGGAGGTCAAATGGCGAAAAGCCATCAGGAATGCATCTGTGTCTAAGCTCTCCAGCAAATCCAAGTGTATGGCACGTGTGGTCATGCACTTGAAGATGACTCCCCATCTCTTCTCTGTGCGTCAACCAATCTTAACCGTCATTGGCCCAAAGCAATCAACGCCCGTTGAGAAGAAGGCTGGCTTGAAGAGACGGAGACTGGAAGAGGGCAGGTCGGCCATTTTGGGAACTGCTGGTTTGCTGCGCCACTTGCAGCAGTCGTTGCACTGGCGCTGGTGAATTGCCTCTCGGCCTCGCAGGATCCAGAATTTCCACCGTATTTCAGCAAGGAGTCGCTGATCGTAGTCTTGGATAACAAACTTGGTGATATGATGCTTCGGGTCAAGAATGATTGGGTGCTTAACTTCGTCCTCTGCCTGTCGCAATCGGCCTCCCACTCTGATCAGTCCAGAGGTTTCATCATGCTCAGGGCTGAGCTGTGCTCATCTGCTCCCAGAAGGTAACTGCTTGTTCTGCATCAGAGCATGGACTTCCTGTGGGAAGCAGTCTACTTGTACCTGAAGCAAAAGTTTGATCTCGATGACTTCTTCCCTCTTGACCAGTGTTGAAGGAGATATGTCAGCAGTTGCCGCTGCGTCATGAAGCTCCTTGAAAGCCCGTATGAGGCCATTCCAACTGCGGTACTGTTCTGGGTTTGGCAACTGGGGCTCTTTCACGGTGATCGCTCCACAGAATGTTGCTCCCTTCAGTTCTACGGTGTCGTCCGGTTCGTCAACCAAGGGGCTTGCCGGCCAGCGATGAGGAGGTAAGGACAGAAAGGACTGGCCATTTCTCCATCTTTGTTCATTAGAGAGTTCATACATCGTCTTACCCCGAGTGATGTCATCAGCAGGGTTGTTGGCTGTGTCAACATAACACCAATTCTCTGGATTGCTCAGGGACTGTATCTCTGCTACTCGTGTCCCGACAAACACCTTGTATCTGCAGGAGTCAGACTTCAGCCAGCATAGTGCTGTAGTGGAATCACTCCACAGGGTAATCTTCTGGATGGAAAGGGTCAACTCCTTTCTGAGCAAATTTGCCAACTGTGCACCGACCAGTGCAGCAGAAAGTTCCAACCTTGGGATGGAAAGTTGCCCCTTGGGAGCTACCCTGGAACATGAGAGGATGAAACTGGTATGGATGCTTCCTTTGTGACCTTCAGTGCGCAGGTAGGCGACCGAGCCATAGACTCTTTCTGAGGCATCACTGAAGATGTGGACTTCTCGGTTGGTCGTCTTAGTGTCAACTTCAGGTGGTGTGTAACACCTTGGCAGTCGAAGCTTTGGTTGGTCAGCCAGTTCCTGTTCCCATGTGTGCCATCTGGTGAGGATATCTCCAAACTCTATCGGGTCATCCCAGGTTCTCTTTGACTTCCACAGATCCTGGACAATTACCTTAGCTCTTGCAGTGAATGGTGCAACGAAACCAATTGGATCATACTGGCTGGCCATGATTTTGTAGACAGTTCCGAGGTTGAGCATTTGGTAAGCAATGGGTCGGTGCTTGTAGCCAAGGTCATCTGCATCGCACTTCCACTGCAGTCCAAGTGTGGCCTCGGGTGTGTCACTCTGACCAAAGACATGCCAAAGGTCAAATCCATCAGATCTGGCAGCAGCTGGCAGATCTGCTACCACTGAGGGGATATTGCTTGCCCATTGGCGAATGTTGAAGCCACCTGTTGCAAGCAGTGTGCGTATCTTCATGACCAGTTCTTTAGCTGCTTTGGCTGAGGGCAGACTGTCCAGGCAGTTGTCTACATAAAAGGATTGTTGGACAGCACGTGCGACCTCTTCGTTGCCCCTCTGGTGGTCGAGTACATGCCTTTGCGGGCAAATGAGGCGCAGCAGGGGCTACAGGGTGTGCCGAACGGAAGAACCTGCCACTCATAGACATTAGGCTTAGATGCTCTGTCCATGTTCAGCCAGATGAATCTCAAGAGGGGTTTGTCGGCTGGTAGGAGACGTATCTGGTGGAACATTGCTTGGATATCTCCAGATACTGCCACAGGGTGCTGCCTAAATCTGAGGACTCCTCCAAGGAAGGATGCTCCATACTTGGGTCCGGGTAGGAGATGGCCGTTCAGCACCTGTCCATCATGTTCAAATGAACAGTTGAACACCAAACGTGGCTTACCGCTGGTTTCAACAATGCGATGTGGAAAGTACCTCTCCTCAGTCTGCTGGGCTTCTGCATCACTGAGGACTCTCACGTAGCCTGCATCAAGTAGCTTCTGAATTTGCTCTTTGTGGATCCTAGCAAGGTCAGGATGTTTCTGGAGTTGTCTCTCTGTACGCTTCAGGTTTGGGAAAACTGCTTCTTTGCCAGCATGGAAGTGGGTTCCATCATTCCTCCGCAAGAGGGGTGTGGCATAGCCCAGAACTCCTCCTTCTTCAATGCGAACTGTTTTTGCTTCAAGCAGTTCCACAGCATACTGGTCTTGCTTGGAACGGGTTACAATCTTCTCACTAGTGTAAGGGATCACATCAGCCTTCCACAATCTCTCAACTTGCTGCATAAGGTCATGGTTCTCTGGACAAATGGTAATCTTGAAGCACTTCTGCTCACTGAACTGTTCCTTCAGGACTCCAGCCGGTCCCTGAAGTGTCCAACCCAATTCGGTGCATACAGCCTCTGGTGCTCCACTGGGGCCCAATTTCACCGGTTGCTGTGGGGTGATTAGGTCAGAGTAGTCAGCGCCAATCAGGATCGAGGGAATTGCGTTGTTGATCAGAGGCAGTGCAACTCCACGTAAGTGGGGCCAACGCTTCTGAAGACCTGTAACTGGATAGGTATATTCTGACAGGCATAAACTGTCAGCGGTGAAAACTCCTTTTATGTCGTACCTGGTGTCAGGATGTTCCCTCATGGACACTTGGAAATTGACCGATTGCCCTTCAGATTGGAAAGGCAGTTGTTGAACTGTCGATAAGAGAATATAGTCTTTCTTCGCATTGAGGTTCAGTTGCTGGACTGCATCGTTGAGCACCATTGTTCTCATGGAGCCATCGTCAAGCACAGCATGTGTTTCAAGTTTGCCAGCAGGACCATGGAGAGTGATTGGAACGACCTTTAACATGACATTATGGGGACGCAGGGGCCGGTCTAGGTAAGTCATTTGAGTCATCACTCCAACAGTATAGATTCTGCTTGCTCCTTGCTGAATGGCGTCATGCAGTACAGTCAAGTGGATCTCCTCGCAGGTGTTGCATGGTTTTCTCAATGTACACTGCTCAGGTTTATGGGTGCGCCCACATTTCCAGCATCTGGACTTTTCCTTCAGCCATTTGATTATTTGCTGGTTATTGAGCGCCTTGAATTCAGTACAACCATTCAAGTAGTGATCATAGTTGTTGCAGTGTGGACAGAAGGCCTTACGTTTGTCATTTGATGGCAACTGTTGTGAAGGTAACTTTCCCGTTATCTGTTTTCTGTCATCAGCCATGAAAATAGCAGTAGGCTGATTCCCTTTCTTGCGGGGAAACTTGTCTTTCCTCTCTTGTCTGGGGTTATCTTCTTTGTAGACTGTTGCAGCTTGACCAGCGATCCGCTTTGCCCGTGACTGTACTTGCAACCAGTCAGCAAGATGGTTTAGGGTATAGGTCTGCTTTCAGAATGCAGCGATTGATGCAGTGTTCCACGAATCTATCACGATATCCTGTTGGTAGTTTGCAGATCAGTCGGTCCACATGGGAACCGCACTTGAGTTCATAGCCATTTTCTCCTTCTAGGGAGCGAAGCATTCCAACCAGTGACTGGACTGAAAGCACAAAGTCGTCGAAGGCTACGTGGTCTCCAAACTTGACAAAAGGCATGTTCATGCCTATCTCACTCTGGACCAGCTGACGTGCTTGACCGTACTTGTCTTTGAGGGCTTGGAGTGCTGCTGAAATGGTTTTGGGTCTTGCATATATGCCTTAGCCAACCTCAGGATATTGCCCCCCAGATGCCCAAGCAGAATCTGATATTTATACTGCTCGGTGAGGTGTGGATGAACATTAACAGGATTGTCCAGGGCCAAATTTAGGGTGCAAAGTCAGTTCCTTGCCAGTGATGAAGTGTGGTAAGGTTGGACTGGGCACGCCATAAGATGAAGTGGTCAATAGTTCTGTCATGTTCGGCATGACTGGTGAATCTGGGTGCGATGGCGGGGTGACAAGTGGCTTCCCCGCTACTGGTGGCACACTGGGGATTGGTGGTGCAGGGTTCAGAGCTGCACCTGGCGAAGGAGACATGCCACCCAGGAGGTGACAGGCTATGGCTGGTCTTGCTGGTAGCTGAGATTCAGGTAGTGAAGCACACTGAAATGAAGAAGTCATATGTGTGGTCACTACAGTAGTGGTAGACATGGTTGGGTAACCCTTACTGCAAGTGACAGGTAATTTGGCATGGACCTCATTTGGTGTGGGTTGTGCCCTTTGTTCTGCAGACATGATGGAGAAATCTGGTTGAGGTTGCGGGGGTTGAGGCATGAATGGTGACAGAGGGTGGAATGTCAGCATGTGGAATGGCTGCCCAACAACTGGTGGTGTAGGATTCAGGGCTTCACCTGGTGATAGAAATATACCACCCAGGGGAGAAGAGGCTATGGCCGATGTAGCTGGTAACTGAGATTCAGGCCTTGCAGCATGCTGAGGTGAAAAGGTCACAGATGTGTTAGCTACAGAGGTGTTAAATGTCATTGGGTGACTTTCACTGAGTATGGCAGGTGACTTGGCATGGGCCTCATTGGGTGTGGATTGTGCCTTTTCTTCTGGGGACGCAGTGGAAACCTCTGGTTGAAGTGTCTGTGGCTGAGGCAAGGTGTCACCTGACTCCTGCAAAGTTTCACCAGTCATGGACGTAATAAGTTGGGCTTTCTGTAGCTCATGCTTGGCTTCTCTCAGTCGTCTTCTCCTGGAGAGCTGTGTATTCAGCTGTTCTCGCCGGCGCTGGGCCTCTCTTTCAATTTTCTCTGCTCGTCTTCTAGCTGCAAGTGCCTCTTCTTCAGCAGCTATCCGTGCCTCATATGCAGCATCATCAAGTCTCCTCAACTCATCGTCAAGTTGGCTCTCTTCTTCAAACTGACGTTTCATCTCCTCCAGATGTTGTCTTTTCTTCTGTTCTTCAAGCCTGGCTTCCTGAGCACTGCTCAGTGTAATTGACAAATGGTGACTAGACGCTATAGAGCCTTTATCTGAGCAGGAATCCAATTTGTACTCATTCTTGTCAACTCTGGACTTGGACTGGGTATTGTAGCTGACAACAAAGTCATCAAGATTCCCCGGAATCCTTCTTTCCCTTCTGGGACGGACATCATGTGTGGATGCCGCCTCTTGCAGTTCTTTGTTTCCTTGCTCTAGGTCATCCATAGGTCGCTGTGTGACTGTCGGGCTCGAAGGACCATGTGAAGAAGTGACAAGGTTCACTTGGAAAGGGAGGCGTGGCTCAAAGGGTAACACAACAACTCTATGGCAGCGATTAAACTGATGAGCAGGATGGTTTAATGAAGAAACTGTCTGTTTATTATACCCAGATAATTAGAAACGGGGTAGTGACTTGCAATTGGCCAGGATACTGAAGCAATCTTGGGGAAACTGTGCTTTGTGAACGGAATGGTGGAGCTGAAACCAGTGATGAAGTCTTGGAAATATATGGAACAGGAAACCGTGGTGACTGGAGAATAAACAGAAATAAATACTAATAAATTAACTGGAATGCACGTACATGTGCTCACTAGACGACAACATAATTGTACATGTAACATTGCAACAACATGTAACAATTGTCCCCGATTAAAGCTAAGGTTTGTACTCTAAACTCCTCTATTTTACATACTAACACAAGAATCACTATACGATCTTATACTATAAACACTAAAGAACATAAGGCTGTACTCACAATTGTCAGTAACGCACAGTAAGGGCAAATTTGGAAGTATTTTGATTGGATATGAGCTTGGTAAACCTGACTTTAGAACGGAATGTACAGTGCGAGAATGAGCAAACTACTGAGGGTGCCCTATCAACTATTGCACGGTCAGTAGACAGTGAGGGACTTTCTTACATTCACCCTACAAGATCGTCAATGTTTAGGCAATTAAATGTCCAAAGTAAAATAAGGCTCTGCAATCAGATGCATATGAGTTGGAAGGTGACGGCAAAATATGTATTATTTGCAGGATGTAGCACAATAATCACAGGATGGCAGTATGGCTTAAATGGTGATACTACGGAACATGGAGTATGCACATGGATATGTACTATAGCATGCAGTGTGCAATATATGGTTCGAGTAGAATAGAAACTCAAAACAAGAAAAGTTGCATGCACATGTGTACTGTGAACAACGTAAAATGTCCCTCAATGTTCACTTGTGCATGGTATCCATTAACATAATGCTAATTGGCATTACAAAGGGTTTACTAAACTGACTCCATAAGGTGCACACAGGTAAAATTGAAACAAAATTACATGTGCACATAACGATGCCTCCAAATAGCACGCCCACCCATACATGTACAATACAAAACACCAGTCGGCATTGGCTATAAATATCAAACTTTACACACAAGAAATATCTCTATTTTAAAGGCACTACAACATTCTTTACCATAACTTTGTTCAACTGTGTAAACAAAATGATAACTCACTTTGCTGAGCTGTCCCAGAGACATAAAGGGAAAAATAATGGCGAAATTTGGCTGCAAATAGTGGGGAGGTGTCTAACGTGACAAATTGACAAGGTATGAGTAAAGGAAAGTGCCCTCTGGCTTGACCAACAATCTGCACCAGAAAAATGAAATAGTGCCCTCACGCAGGCTCTACAAAAAAAAAAAAAAAAAACAACTTCTGGCTTCTACATCCCGGGCCCTAATGCCAATGTCCAGGAGGTGGCATTACTCAGCCTAAACAGAGGACAGAAGGTTAATGTCTATTCACAAGCTGGAATGTTCTTAGGAGAGCCAGGCAACCATTTACTCTTGTTGCATCTCTTCACCCCCCAAGAGGAAAAGCTTGTCCACGTTCAGACTCCTGACTGCATCTTCACCTAAACAGACCTGATGCTTCCTTGTCTGGACAGGTCTGTGTCACGAATGCTAATGGCCAATGGCATAGTGGGACATTCTTGTACTTCACCAACACAAAGATCTCCGACTCTGACGTTGCGTTGTGGGTTCAGCTACTTTTATCATTGTATCAGGTCTGGGAGGTATTCTTTGAGCCAATGCTGCCAAAACATGTCAGCCATACACTACACTTGGCACCATCGGTGCTTGTAAACGTCTTACTTGACAGAGTTTCCAGAAGGAAGCTCAGGATCTGACCGAAGCAGCAACAAGTGATAAGGGGTGTGGGCAGCATTGAATCTCGTGGATTGTCCAAGAGCTTGGTGATGGGTCTACTGTTAACTATGCCTTCAACAATGCACAAGAGTGTGAGGATCCATTCGTCATTTAGTGGTTGCTGACTTAGCAAGTTGCTGAGAATTGCATGCACGGTCCTTATTCATGAATGAGCATCGTCTCCAAACTGTGGCAAACTTCCACGTGAATTGCCCTTGTCCACAGGCAAGTAAAAAGACAACCGTACCTCTTCAACTCACTCCTGGCTCGCTTGACAACAAATGGCCCGAAGTGGTTGATACCAACCATACTAAAGCGGGCAAGACCTGCAGTTACTCAGTCTTTTGGCAGGTCAGCCATTTGCTGTGTCATAGTAGGTGCTTTCCTCCTACGACAGGGGACACATGTGTGAAGAATGCCTTTGACAGCAGCACGACCTCTGATGATCCAAAACTTTTGCCGGATGACAGCAAGGGTGCGTTTACTTCCCGAATGACCTGTTGAGGTGTGGTAGTGTCAAATGATCAATGTTGTCACAGGATGCATCTTCGGAAGAATCCAAGGATGCTTGACATCTTGGTCTAGACTGGCTTTGCTCAAACGTCCACCCACATGAATTAAGCCATCACTGGACTTGGTTGGTGTCAGCCGACGATAACCACTATACTTAAGCAGCACGTTATCGAAGATGGTCTTCTGGATTTGCTTGATAATTTCCCTTCCTGCGGACTGCACTTCATCAACTGTCAAGGGCTGTAATGAATGAAAACTTCCACAGGAGTTCCGAATCTTGGCAAGAAATGCCGATTTCGCACAAAGAATCCAGGCAACAGCTTTGCAAAGTTGATACTACAAAGAGTTGTGACAAAACAGCCTGTCAAAGCTATTTGGCTCATCTTTTTCTGCACACGTGGTATAGACAACAGGATTTTCCTTCACCTCTGGAACACCTGATAGCAACTTAGTATCAAAATCCAGTTGACCTGGCCAGTGAGATTCGTCGGAGTAGAAATCGTGGACCTCGCACCCAATGCTCACTTCCAATCAAATCATGTGCTGTAAGGTGATGTGAAACATTCGCTGGATTGGCCTTACCATTGACGTGTCTCCAATGCTGCAGGGTTGAATGGTCCAAAATTTTTGCAACACAATTGGTTACAAAGGTCTGGTACCTTTTGTCGTCATTCTTCAGATAATACAGAACAATCATGCTGTCACACCAATAGATTGTCTCCTGAAGTGGTAGTGTCAGATGCTGACACATCATTTTGTCTAGCTTGACAGAGTCGACTGCAGCAGAAAGCTCCAGGCTCGTGATTGTTGTCACCTTCAGGGGAGCCAACTTTGCCTAGGCCATAAGCAGCACACAGTGTATCAACCCATGGGAATCCTGAAGAAGCAGGTAAGTTGTAGCTCCATATCTCCTCTCGTAGCCATCTGAAAAATGGTGTAGCTGTGCTGACACAATAGCGTCAAAACTGAGTGGCTTGATGCAACAGGGAATTGACAATTTCCGAAGCTCTGGTAGGTCATTCATCTAACCTTCATTCTTCATAACTGCTGAAGGAGTATCTTGGCGGTTAGTACCAATGGGCTAACGAATCCTACAGGATCATACATTGAACTAATTATGCTCAGGAGACCTTGTCGTGTCTGAGGTTTCTCCTACACATGTACGTCGAACGTACATGCATCGGCCTCAATGTCCCACAGCACTCCTAAGGCTCTCTCTGCAGGCATCATCTCATCATCAAAATCCAATGATGGAACTCTCTTTGCCCGCTCTGATCCAGGAACTGACCTCAGCACATCATGAGAATTGCTGATCCATTTCGTGAGGCAGAAACCACCAAAAGCCAACATCTCTCGAAGCTGGCTTATGAGCTTGACCGCTTCTTGCTCTGTGGCAGCCCATGTTAGGCAGTCATCGACATAGACATTTTTGTCCACTGTGTTGTGTTGGTATCAAGGCAAAATTGGCGCAGCTTGGTGACCATACTCCACCAAACAGGTGAGATTTCATACGGTGTGTCTTGGAAGTGTCAGCCACATTGTCATCTTTCCACCACAGGAAACATAGAACATCACGATCGGGTTCATTGACGTAGACCTGGTGGAACATGCCTTTGATGTCTGCTATTAACACAATTCTCTCCTGCCGGAATCAAAGGAGAATGCCAACAAGCCTGTGTGTCAAGTTGGGTCCCTGATGTAGTACGTCACTGAGTGACACACTATCATGTTTGGCAGCACAGTCAAAAATTATGCGAAGCATTCCTGGCTTTCGAGGGTGCACTACCGGGTGATGTGGCAAGTACCACACAGCTCCATCTGCCCTGCCCGACTGATCTTGGGTTACTTCCTCAGCATATCCTTGCCAATCAGAATCCTTAACTCCAGAAATGTACATCTCCTTCATGTCAGCATTTTTCATTAGATGTCTGCCACGAAGTCGTAGCCGATGATCAGCAATGGGTCTGTTGTCAGGAGAGTACAGTGGTCTGGCTTTGAAGGAGACGTTTATACAGTAGTGCCCTTCATCGTGGGATAGTGACTTCTCCCAAATGAAGATGACCTTCCTGTTGCTAACTGACATACTTGGCTTGTTAGTTTTAGCGTCACTGTCATCTAAGCTCAAAAAACCTCTCTACTTGATGCTATAGGTTGCTATCTGTATTGATGAAGAGACAAGTGGTTCAGCTAAAGGGACTTGCATCAAATGGTCCATTCAGGGCCCATCCCAGAATTGTTCTGGTAGCATAGGGTGCTCCATCACTACCCTCACGAACTTCTCTTGGCAACAATGCAGAAGGGTTATCTTAGCCAACGAGGAGGTTGATTTCCTCGGAGTCAACATCTGGCAGGACAAATACCAGACAGATGAGGCCAACTGTCAAGCTCGTCTTGAGTGATGAGATTCTTGTCACGAATATGTAAGCTCGGCCTGATCATAACATGTGGCATTACGATGAGCTTGTCATCATGTATATCAGAGATGTCAAGCTTCACAATGAAGATGTCAGTGGTTATGTTGTGGTTGTTGAAGGTAGCAAGTTTCATGGTGTAAGGTTTACCACAAAGCCCAAGCTTTCTGATCAGCTTCTCTGAACAAAATGTCTGGGTGGAGCCACTGTCTAGTAAGGCATAAGTGGAGACAGAGTTGGCTGAACTGAAATAGCCTCTCATTCTCACTGGTACTATGGATAGTGCCACTTTTCCAACCCCGGCCCAAGTGGAGCTACAGGCCTGTTGGCCTCAGGTGTCGCTACTGGGGCAAGAACTTCAACAATAGGTGTGTCACTGCTCCCTGCACCTGGTCAACACTCGTGGATGTTGGAGCACTCCCGCTGCAGATAAGGTGCAGGAAGTTCATGTTTTTCAGCCCAAATCTAGGCACGGTACACACACTGTTTCTGCTACAGTCTCTTGCCTGGTGCCCTGGTCAGAGGTAATTGACACAGAGATGCTAGTGTTGAACAAAGTTCAGTCTATCGTTCACCAGTAGTGACTTCCAGCCTTTATAGTTGAACAACCCATGACTCTGGTTACAAATAAGGGCACAAACGTACATGTCTGTCGCTTGAAACTGACCTGGTGTCTGCTGGTTGTAGCAGCTTGCTGGGTTGATCCAGCAGATGGTCATGGTTGGGGTGTTTCAACTCGAACGTTGAAGTTGGTTGATTGTCTTTGGACCTCCAGCTCTTGCAAAACCTTCAATGTGTTCTTTTCCAGCCAGCTTGCCAAAAAACAGCATCATTGCTTTATCTGCAAAAGTTACCACAAAGTTCATTACGTCATCAACAGTAGAGGCTTGTCCGATGACATACTTGATTTGATAGACCCTTTTAACCAGATCTTACGGAGGTCCCCTGGAAACTTCTACACGATTTGTACCAAGCTCTTACTGTTTTTAAGTTTGGTTTACTTGCCCATGGTATCTAATGTTTTGCAGCAATTCCACAGGTCGTCTGAGTAGTCCCGCAATGCCTTACTATCTTGGATATCTGGCTTGTTGATATTGTTTATCCAGGCCTCAGCAATATCAATTTTGTTCCCGAACCTGTCCTTCGAAAGCTTCCTTGCTAGTATATACCCTTCTGTTTGCGATTTCACAACACAACAATGGATAAGTTTTCTCGCTGGCTCAGTGCAACATTGTTGAAGACGGGCAAACTTTGCCACATCACTCACCTTGCTTGCCTTGTCAACAGCATTTTCTAATGCTCTAATAAGGATCCAATACTTGGTCAAATGTCATCAGTTTAGTCTTTGGCAACTGTAGAGAATCAACAAGGGACTGTTGCTGAAGCTGACTATTGTTTAACATCTGAGTGAGGATCTCTCCAACTTGGGTAGCTTCAATGATGAATGGTGGCAGATTAGAAGCAGGAAGGATGTCTGCATTTGTATCTGCAACAGGATCATGACTGGGCATTGGTGGATAACCAGTGAACAGCTGGTTATATGGTATCAAGTGTTGGACGGCAGTGAATTCTGTGCCTCAAGAGCCTGGGCCTCAGCATAAGCTTTCTCCATAAGAGTGACCTTGGCAATTTGTGCCTCAAGCTCAATTTGTCTGCGTTTCTGTTTAAGTTTCAATTCTTCCTGCTCAAGTTCCCATCGTTTCCTCTCAGCAGTTGCCTCAGCTTCAAGAGCAGTTCTCTGCTGCTGCTCATAGTCGGGCACTAGAGGCATTGGCTGTGACACTTCCACATTTGAGCGCTGTCCGACTTGGCTCGCAAAATCATTTAATGAATTGTTTCTGCTATCCCGAATCTCGAGGGGAAAAGTGGTTTTTCTTTGGTTTGTCTGCCATGTCTGATGTCAATGCTGACCTTTCACCCAAGTGTGATGGAGGGGAAGTGTGTTACCAAACTGTAATCTTGATAGTGTCTTCCAATTTGAACTGAATATTCGAAGAAATGATTCACAAAGTTCACGTTATGCTTATGATCCATGTACATGTAGATCAAATTACATAGATGACTCAAACACATAGATGACTTAAATAGCTCAAATCGAACTAATGTAGGCTTCACCCTACGGATTGTCAATGTTTAAATAACAAAATGTCAACAATAAAATAAGGCTCTGCAATCAGACGCATATGAGCTGGAAGGTGACAGCAGAATATGTATTATTTGCAGGATGTAGCACAACAATCACAGGATGGCAGTATGGTCTTAGATGGCGATATGACGGAACATGGAGTATGCACATGGATATGTACTATAGCATGCAGTGTGCAATATATGGCTCGTGTAGAAAAGAAACACAAAACGAAAAAAGTTACATGCACATGTATACTGTGAACAACATAAAATGTCCCTCAATGTTCACTTGTGCATGGTATCCATTAAAATAACACTAACTGGCATTACAAAGGGTTTACATGTACTAAACTGACTCCATGAGGTGCACACAGGAAAAATTGAAACAAAATTACATGTGCACATAATGCCATATTTACATCTGTGCTTGTTGGCTGTGTGTGTATGTAGTGAATGTTTGACTGAATGTGTAGTTGTTTTGAAGGAGAGGTAGCACTCAGCAAGTGAATGCCATCAGCAAGGTGAGTTCAGAGTTCACTGCACAAAGTCTTTGAATCGCACAGGAGGTTTGCGGACTCGTGTGGATCGACGGAGACAGGACTTCAGACTGGGTGTTTCCTCGATGTCTGGTGCTGGTTTGAAGAGAGAGGGGGAACTCTGGCTTGGCAGCGGTTCAGTGACTACTGGTACGTCTTCTGTGTGTTCGTCATTGTCTTCCTCGTCCGAGGTGGTTGGGTCAGTGGGTGGGACTTGGACTTTCTTGAAGTGGGAGATGTTCCGTCTGGTGACCTTTGTCTCCTCTTGAAGCTTCAACCATGTTTCCTCTTCTTGATGTCACTTGGAAGGGTTTCGGGTTGAATGGTGAGGTATGCTTGGATTTCTTTGGTTGGCGCACAAGGACTGTGTCTCCTGGCTGGAGGTTGGATGGTTTAGCATGAAGAAGAGTGTCTGTGCGCATTTTCATCTTCAACTTCTGCTTCGCATCTCATTCTCGCATGAAGTTGTCATGATGGTGTGCATGTATGGGAGACTGGAACTCAGGTAGTTCGCACTTCAGCTTTCTTGAATTCAGTGCTTCGCTGGGGGATGTGCGAGTGGTGGAGTGAGGGGTTGCTCTGTATTGGCAAAGGAATTTCTGCAGTTGCTGTTTCCAGCTTACACCTTCTGTCTCGGCAGTGCGAATGACTTTGCCAAGTGTTCTGTTCAGTCGTTCAACTTCTCCATTGGCTCTTGGCCACAGAGGGGTGACTCGGCGATGGGAGAAACCTAGGTATGATGCGAATTTGGCAAATTCATTACCATGAAACGGCGGACCGTTGTCTGTCTTCACAACATCGGGTATGCCTTGTCTGGCAAAGATTGCATCAAGCTTTGGGATGGTTGCTTTGGCTGAAGTGGAACTCACAATTTCTACTTCTGGGTATCTGCTGTATTCATCAACTACGACTAGCAAGTACTCTCCGGATGCATAAGGGCCAGTAAAATCAACAGCAACTTCTTTCCATGGGGATGAAGGTAATGGGGTCATCTTCAGCGGCTCTGGGCGTTCAGTATTCTCTGTTGTGGCAGCTTGGCATGGTATGCATTTCTTTACTTTGTCTTCCACCATTCTGTTGATTCCTGGAAACCAGACTTTCTCTCTGATGAGGCTTTTGGTCTTCACAATCCCTTGGTGGCTGGCATGGGCCAACTCGATGATTGTATGTTGCAAGGATGTCGGGATTGTTAGGCGGTTTCCACGTAGGACTATTCCATTGCAGATTGTTAGCTCACTGCGAACTGGTTTGAACGGTCGCAAGTCTATGTCATCCCAGTCACGTGACTTTCCCGACTGGATGGTTTTCATCAGCTTCTGCATGATGTCGTCATTTGCTGTTTCAGCTCGGACTTGCTCTATGTTGATGGCTTTGGGGACTGCGTTGTTACAGATGTAGTTCACGTAGTCTTCTGCTACTGACTTCTCTGGCGACAGTGCTTTAGGATGTCTACTGATGTAGTCAGCAGGATTTTCATCATCTTTTCCGGGTTTGTAGATCACCTCGCAGTTGTATGGCATTATGCGTAAACGCCATCGATCAATCCTGGCTGAGGTTGGTCTGTCGCTCTTGAAGATTCCAAGAAGTGGCTTATGATCGGTGATGATGCGGAACTTGGCACCATACACATAGAGATGAAAGCGCTCAACTCCCCAAACTGCTGCTAGCATCTCTCGTTCGGTTTGTGAATATCTGGATTCTACATCTGACAGGGTGCAACTTGCATAGGAGATGATTTTCCCATCTTGGCATAGCATTGCACCTAGTCCAACTGGGCTTGCATCAACAATGACATCTGTTGCTTTTCTTGGGTCGAAGTAGGCCATTACATTTGTGTTGGTCAGGATCTGCTTCAGCCTGTTGAAAGAGGCCATCTCATCTTTACCCCACTTCCACTCTGAATCTTGATGGGTGAGGATTCTGAGGGGGTGTGTGACTGTTGCATACTGCGGTATGAATCTGGAAACGTATGAAGCTAAACCAAGAAGAGATTTCACTTCTTTCTGGTTCTTTGGAGGACTGGCATTGATGAGAGCTTTCGATCTTTCTGGGGTCGGGTGCAAGACCATCTTTGCTGAAGGTGTGTCCATAGAATTGGACTTGTGGCTTGGAGAATTTACACTTCTCTTTGTTCAGCTTGGCATTGTGACTCTGAAGTCTGTCGAGTACTGCTTTTAGGTTCTTATCATGCTCCTGTTGGTCTTTGCCATAGACGATGATGTCATCTGACACATTCTTGCATCCTTCTAGGCCAGAAAGTAGTTGTGCTACGGTTGTCTGGAATAGTTCTGAAGCGGCGTTGATGCCAAACATCAGATGTTTGTATCGAAAGAGGCCAACATGAGTGCTGAAGGCTGTGATGTTGCGGCATTCTTCCTCAAGCTCGACCTGGTGATAGCCTGCTGTCATGTCCAGTGTGCTGAATATGGTACTTCCGTTGAGATCAGCAATGATGTCATCTAGGGTAGGCATAGGGTGTCGCTCTCGCTGTATGGCATGGTTGGCTTGTCTCATATCGACGCAGATTATTATCGCACCTGAAGGCTTCGGCACGACAAGAATGGGGCTTACCCATGGGGTCGGACCGTTAATTCTCTCTATGATGTCAGCATCTTCCAATCGCTGTAGCTCCCGCTCAACATCTTTACGAGTGTGGAATGGAATGCGTCAATGTTTTTGTTGTTTTGGTTTTACTTCTGGATCAACATGAAGAGAGATTTTGACATCTTTGATTTTTCCAATGCCTTCAAACAGGTTGCCATACTGCTTCATTATCTGCTCATGCCTCATGTCGTTGGCAGGTGTCTGATTTGTCTGTTCTGGTACTGGCTGGAGATTACAAGTCACGTGGTCTGAGTTGAAGGAGATCAGCTTCAGTTGCCTTGCAGTTGTGAAGGACAACAGGTTGCAGGTGTCTGTGTTGACCACATGGAACTCAGTACAGCAGGTATTCGGACCAACATTGACTGTAGCTTCAATTATGCCACGTACCGGTAGGGGTGTTTTCGTGCCATAGGCGAAAACTTTTGATGTAGATTTTCGGGTCTGGAACTTCAGGCCATTGCTTTGAAGGAGATTGAATGACTTGAGATTGAGCACATTCACAGATGCTCCTGAATCAATCATGGCTGTCAAGGTAGTGTCGCCAATGGTCATATCACAGGTAGGTAACTTTGCGGAGTGAATAACATACGCCGAATCAGGCTTGTTGGCAAAGATGTAGTCGACATCGGAGTCATCATCTTGTTCAATGGTGCTGATAGTTTGCAGACCGGCATACAGAATCAAAGTGTCCGATTTTTCCGCAGTTTCTGCACTTTTTCCCTTTTGCTGGGCAGACTC
>NW_028257678.1:0-83704 GCF_054643075.1 Acanthaster planci | reverse complement strand
TATTTTGAAAAATAAAATACACTAGCTCGTCAAGCAACAATTGAAAAGAAATGGAAAAATGACAACTAAGAAGATAATAAGATTTATATTTATATGAGAAACTCCAGTGATGTGGGCCCCGATCTTTGTTGATTTGACACTGCTTTCTATGATGTTTCAACTTGTTGTAAAGTGCACCTATATATTTTGAAGTTGTGGCCTCCATGAGTGTGCAGTAATACAGATTGGAATTCAAACATGGTTTATTTAGTTTCAGTAGTTTGACAGAGAGACAAGAGCAAGCTAGTACCTGGAGGCCGTTCTCTGGAGATATCAGAGATATCTTATCACTGGTGACACTACTCAACAGGTATTGAAACAGTCTACATCATATTCTGATATTAGTCCATGGTTATGGTAATGGTGAGATGCCCGGTTGTTCTGTAAATCTTGACTTTGGGTTTTGTCTTTTAAGTTTTCAACTAATGAGAATCTCCGGCCTTTATGGTTGGGTTGAATTAAACTACAAAAAATGGATGGGATAATTTGGTATGGTTGTACAATTTGTGCAAAAGTGAACAGAACCCATACAGAAGCTGCATCTACAGGCTGCTTGTTGTGAATGAGGAGTGTACTGAAATGAAATGTCCTCCTTCCTGGATCCAAATCACGTACAAGGATGAGTGTGCACATTCCACAAGGGTTGTTTAAAAAATCTGGACGTGTTTTATTTTATCAGCCAACTTTTTACTCACTGAAGACATCCTTCTGTGTCAAATACATGAAAGGTGCAATGCATCAGGTTGTTACAATATGGCATGCTAGCCCACAGTTGGTACAATTTGCTCTTTTCACGCTGCTGCCCCAGGCATGCAAAATCTCGATCTTGATCTTTACAAAATCGGTTCAGTGATTTCCATGTATGTTGCTTAGTCATTGTGTGCATGCTGTGTCGGATTTTATACTATTTTATACTTTTTTATACTTTTTATCAGAAGCTGGGATGATAGTGACACGATTGTACAATCTGCCAGATTGAGGCTCTCCATGCCTACGGCGGCAGCATGCAGAATAAATAACGTGTGTGTCCAGAGTTTCTTTCATGATATCCTTAACACAGGCTGGCTTCTATCATACACACCAAGGATTCAACATTGGCTGGAAAGTATGATGTAAGCCATCTTGACAATAATTCTTTGGGGTTCCACATGCCTGGAAGAAGGTCATTTAGGGAAGCACTTATAACTTACTTTTCTCCATCTTTCTCATTCTCCGCTGCCCTCTGAGAATCAGTTAATCCAAGCTAATGCACTCATGTTGTATTGTCATTTCTTCCTTTTGCATGTTTTTAATGACTGTTGTGTGTGTCCATCTCAGTCAGAGCACAAGCCGCTGAGTGAGCCGCTGTTCATGGTACATCCAACCTCTTATGATGGGGTTCCTGTGCTCGTTGATGAGGTGATCAGACTTTGATCTCTTGCTGCTGCCTGCTGGGTAAAAGGTACGTGGGTCCAATGTTGCTGGTTATTCCAAAGGTATAATTCACTGATTCAGTCCCCTGTGGACTCATATATATTTCATATATGGACCCAAAACAATGATGTCAAGCTATTATTTTTTACTTGGACAGTTATTGCTTCCCACCTCACTGCTTTAGGAAACTAAGCATGATGTCATTATGTTACAGGTCTCTTCACTTTTCCAAAAGTTGACAGGGACAGAGGTCCTTCTCTGTGGATTAATTTAATTTTTGCGTAAACCTGGGTGACATTGCTGTGTATGGGGAGCCATAATTTAATACCATTGATAAATTTTGGATGGCAGGTTAAACGTGAAATATCAGAGAGTGTTTGGCCCAACCCCCTTCGGTGTATGCAAAATCCTATTGAATCAGACGATTTTGGACTGTCTAAATTTTCTTCTTTCTTGGGCTGTTGAAAGAGCCCAAGAAAGTAGAAGGGGTGTCAGTTTAAAATGGCTGCTTCGAAGCTTTAGAATTATGACTTTTCAGGAGTTGTGTTTGCTGATCAACCAACAATTGAAGAGAGTTGAAACAAAGGTCAATACGAAAATGAGAGTTAAAGACTATATAGACATGGCAGTGATGTCTACTTGAATGTCATTCGGCTCTGATTTTTGTTCACTTGACTCTTTGGTTTTATTAGCTGTAGCATTGATGAAGAGACAAGACCAAGTCCCTCGAAGATTGTTTTCTGGAGTTTAACACATCACTGGCAACTGGCATTACTGACGACACAACTCACTCGGTAAGCACTTTATATGATTTCTGATTTGAGCCTAACAATGAAAGTCATGTTCCAGATTTTGAACAATATCTGTACGTAATTTTGTATACATGTACAATTGTTGGATAAAATCTGGAGCATGGCTTATCAGGCTCCACTCTGGAGGATGACGAGAGCATGCTGGATGAAACGTCAAGCACACACCCTACAGTTCTTATCAGAACCATACCTCTTCCAAGGGGGATCTATCCACATGATGTAACCACAAGCCCTGTTTTTAGTCTCCACCATGTAAAGTCTTATTTAATGGAGGTGCATACTTAGGGCAGTTATGCTTCATGGTTTCCCATTTTTAAGCTGGTCTTGTTAGTGGATGGTTTTGCAGCAAATTCGGCTCTATATAAGGCCTAATCCAAACTAAGCTTTTGTCTGTGCCTGTAGGGTTGGTGAAAATCAACTGATCTTGTTGTCATTTTGTTGAACATATCCACTGAAGAATGTTTGATTCTGATATTCCTACATTCAAGAGAACTATACACAAATGAAGGAGAAAGCTTCTCCCTCTTGTACTTGTTAGTCAATCTGTTTTAGTAGTTAGTTTGGCCTGTGTATATGACGATAGTCTTCAAATGGTCGAAAGGTTTACCTTGGTTAATCGTGATGGGTACCATCTCTTCAATTATTTTTATTTATTTGACCATCACAAGAACAAACAAAGCAAAATTAAACACAAATTATGTAAAAAACAACAAAAGCACAAATACAAGTAAATATAAGCAGTGGCAGGGACCAGGGATAAAAATCCGAATACATAACGAGACCAATATCAGTTATACGGGTCAGCAGGAACTGCAAAAGTAGAATAACTACTATTACCCCCGTTTATGCTCATATCGTTAACAAGACAAATTAACCAGAACAAAGGAAACAGTAGTCTACACACAGGTGATCAAAATGACAGCCCAAAAAAGAGAAAAAAAATCTTAGGAGAACGTTTCATTTCCATATTTCCAAACGTAAGAAAATTTTCCCGCAAAGTGAAGGCCATGCTATAAAAAGAATTTTTTTTACTCGTTCTTTTTAATCATGGGAATTTACACATTTAAAAAATATCCAGTTTTAATCAAGTCCTCTGTGCCCTCCTTTTGAGGGGATTTCATTGGCTTGTTGGTAATTTTGGTTTTTTGTCATTTATTATTCATGTGATGCCTTTAATCGTAAATCATGTCATCCTAATTAAACATTTGTCTTTGATTTGCTTATGCCTGTACTCAGTACCACAATTACGGCCAAGATTTGGACTCTAGCACTGTGCCTATCTGTTCTACACGTTAGTCTTCTGCTGCTGGTTGAACAGTGATACGCTCCATGCTGTGACATGCTCAACCTCTCTCATCACTTTCTCATCTTGTCTTTTCTGGAATAGCATGAGCAAATTCCGGCTGCAATATCTGTTGTATAAGAGCACTGAGCCTTTTAGGGGCAATAAAAGTAACAACAGCATGATTTTGATTTCTTCAACATAACAGAACTGGTAATTTGCAACTGTTGCAGTGACCGTTTGTCTTGTGGTGGCAACAAAAGGTTTTGTTGAAAGGTTGCTACTTTGCATGATTTTTCTGTACCATCTGATGTACCTCAAGGAAGTTTCTTGAGCCCAATCCAGTTCTTATGTATACCAACGACTTTCCTTATCACATCGTGTTAGCTAGCACTTTATTTGGTAACAGTGCTCTTGTGTATAGGCCAATATAATGTCAGACTGATGACCTTCAAGATACCCATGGCTTCCAAAGATGTTGTCATGCTAATAAAATGCATCTCAATACATTACTAACGAAACCAAAGCTTTGCTTATACTAGGATGGTCAAAGAAAATAGTGGACCCGAATTGTACCTTAGTTAACATGCAGTTTGAAGCTGATAATGAGTACAAAATTTCTCGGGAAAATCTTGTTATGTCACTACCAAATCAAACAGACTTAGTATGTCTTGCTTTCATCTTGCAAGTTTCTAGTGTTGACTATTCTGGAATACAAGTAGCCTATCTGGTACCTTCACAACAGGAACCTTATACATTGACAAATTAGAACAAAATTCAACGTTGAGCAACCAGAATAATTCTCTAGTGAAGAAGATTTGAAATGGGTTACACGGATTGGTTGCATATGTACATTGAATTTGTCTTTCCGTGAATCTAAAAGCATTAATCTTTTGCTTACATTTGTTGTTAGAGGTCTTCATAGAGCTTTTGACCGTGAAATAGTCTTAGTGAACAGGTGGTATATTGAAACGATCAGGCTGGACAAACCTTAGGGAACGAATTCAAAAACTTCATCATTTTGCCAATTACATGCTCTTGAGATTAACTACATGTACCTGAACGTTTGAGAACTGAAGTTGTTTAAATAACCCTTCAACACGGGATCAACTTACCAAGTACCCACTTGAATTTGAAACTATATGAAACTTGACAGAGTACTGATTGAATTTGCAGTGGAGTACCCTTCTAATAAGGTCGCTGGGACTGGCAAGTTGTGGGAGGGTCACTGTGTTGTTTGGTGCAAGGAAGCACAAAATGGGGGGATTTGAATACCTAAGATTTGCCATTTGGGCCAAATGTGTCAATGGTTTTGCTTTTGCCGGTATTCAAGTGTATTTTGTTATTTCATGGTGTTTTTCTCTTTTTCGGTTTCTACACAATAAATTTCTTTTATTGTTTGGGGGGTACTTATTGTTTAATTGATTGATTTGTTTCTGTAATTAATTTTTATTCTGTTATTTTAATGTATTTGTATGTCATATTTATCTTATTTTGCCAACTGCCAATATATTTTTTCTGTTCGATTTATTTATTGCCATTTCTTGAATCTTGTGCTGTTACTTTATTGTGTATGTGTGTGCACGTTTATGTAAAACCTGGAGCTTCAGAAATGCAGTCTTACGGGTGACAGTTATTGGATTAACTGTGCCTCTCCGGGCATTTGTAAGTTTGTGTTTGTGATTTCAGTGTATTTTGTGTTATGTGTTTTTGTTTAATGTTGCTGTGTTTTTTATCCTGGAAAATGCCGAATAAATGAAATTGTTTCCCTCATTGTACACACGTTACTTGGTCTCTTTTCGACGAAGAGTTTTAATCTCCGAGGTTAAGTTGGTTGACAAATGGTCCGAATGGGCGAGCTTGGGGTGACTCGACAAGGATGCAAATTTCACTATCCCTGGAGAAAATTTTATTTCGATACTGAATACAGTTTCGGGCTTATTCAGCATGATTTTGGGGAAGAAGAACTTTCAGAAGCGTGACGGTCGTGACATCCTTGTTTTTATGTCGTGGTATTGTTTTCTTAGGGTATTGGTGCTGATATACCCATTACTCTCTTTCTCACACACCTATAAAGTATTTTTAGTGAACAAACTTGTGGCAGGGGCATGCCTCCAATCCTTGTGTCCACTGGCCGTACCATTGCCTCTTCCTGAGCAGAGAATGGCTCCATTATACTCGAGCATAAAAGTGCAGAAATTTGTCCAAATGTGGCATTCAGTGTGGCATCTGAAATAGGACATATTCCTCTGTCCATTAGTCGAAGTTTCAGATCCAAATTTGTTATTATTAGGGAAATACCCATCGAAGAAGTCAAGAGTTCATGTCTCATTGCTTGTTATTTTTGTGCAATTCTCCCTTTTTGCACACGCTACTGATCCTCTTCCTGCGCACATGGCTCAATATTTGTGCATTAGGGTCCTGATGCTTGCTACTTTTGTTCAATTTCCCTTTGCCACATTTTACCTGTCCTCCATCTTCCCCAGTAAAGATGGCTCACTATACCCGGGCATTACAAGTCTAAAAGTGCTTCAAATCTAACAGTCTCAGCGACATATGAAAGGGCACACTTTCCTTCATCAGATGACATAGGTTTCATATTTCTAGTTATTGGGGAAATACACGAAAAAAAGAAGGCAAGGGATCTGCAACTGCTTGCCAGATTCGTGACTTTTCCCCTTTCTCCACACTTTAGCAGTCCTCTTCCCGCACAAAGATGGTTCTATGTATTCGAACATAACAGGTGTGAAGATTGTCCAAATCTAGCAATCCTACCACTATCTGAAAGGGCGCATGTTCTAATAATTGATACGTTTCATATCCATCCTTGGTGTGTTTAGGGAAATATGGGACAAAGAGGACGAATTTTTCTCAGACTGCTTGCTGTTTTTTGTGAATTTTTGCATTCGTCCTCACATTACCATTCCTCATCCCGCGCAAATACCGCTCCATATGTTCGACCAAAGAACGTCTAAAAATTGTCTAAATCTGGCAATCCAAGTACCGTGTAAAAGAGCACGTTTCATATCAATGTTAGGAAAATGTTGGCGAAAAAGGCAAACCTTGTCCTACTGCTTGTAACTTTTGTTCAATTCTCTTTTCTAGTACTGCCTGACAGAGAATAAGTTCCACTCTCTATTGAAGAAATTTTCATTATCCTGCTGTTCTAGATAGGGAAATAGTAGCAAAGGTAGGCAAGAGTTTTTGTCCCGCTACTTTTTACTTTACCGTTCGTGTTTTCGTGCATAAATGGCTCCATATGTTTCAGTATAAGGTTTGAAAATTGTCCAAACATGGCGTTCTTGACAGCTACTGAAAGGGCACTTGTTCTCCATTCGTTGACGTATTTAAAGTTTCAGGAAAATTAAATGAAGTTAGGAAAAAGTTTGCATTCCACTGGTTTTTTTTGTAAACCTCTTTTGGTTGAATTTGTTCCATTGTGCTATTATTTAGGACTTTAATTTTAGGTCATTTAATTATTTAGGTATTTATTCATTTTGCTGCTCTACCCCCGTATTCTCAACTTCGTACATATTCCACTCATCTTATTTGCTGCATTGATATCTCAATTGAAATCTCAATTGCACATATTAAAAGCTCTAACATCTAACTATTTCAAGATCTGAAATCGTAAGTAGTCCAAGTTTCAAATCTTGCAGTTATTTCTGAATTTGGTGATTTAGGTATTTCGATATTTTGTCATTTTGCTATATGACCCTTTAATTCTGAAATTTGTTCACCTATCTCATTTGCTGCACACCCATGTTTATTCCAATCTGAATTCCAACATAACTGAAGGTGCATGGATCAAACTTTTTGAAGAAATCAATTCCTCAATAGTCCAAGACTCAAGTTTAGATAGAGATAGTTTGAAATTTGGCTGTTTAGTTACACTGGTATTGAGTATTTTCTTAGCCCCTCTTTTAATTTTGGAAATTCGTACATATTTTAAACTACCGCATTCGCTGCATTCCGATGTATTCCTGTCTGAATATTTATAAATAAAGTTCCAAAAATCTAACCTTTTCAAGGAATCACAACCTGAATAGTCCAAGACTCAAATAGTCCAGGTATTTACACATTTAGCTATTTATTTAGACAGATACTGAGTCTTTTGTTTCCTCTGCCTTAACTTTAAAAATTCGTATATACTTAAGCCTGTTTCATCCCTTTCTTGCCGATGTTTTTCCATCTGAGTTCCAACCTAACTAAAGCTCCAAGAATCTAAATCTTTGAAGAAATCCATTCCTGAATATTCCTAGACTCAAACTGTGCTGATATTTAGAAATCTGGCTATTTAGTAGGACTTTTATTGAGTTGCCTTATCCTTAACTTTTAAAATTCGTACATATTTGACCCTACTGCATTTTCTTTATTCCAATGTTTTCTCGTCTGAATTGCTACATATAACTTAAGCTCGAAAACTCTAAAAGATTCAAGAAATCAATTCCTAAATAGTCCAACACTGAAATCGTGCAGATATTTAGAAATTTAGCTATTTACTATAGAGCCTTTTGAAGCCCTACCCTCAACTGTGGGAATTTGCACATATTATTTTGACCCTACCACATTCGGTGCATTATGAGGCTTTCCCCAATGAATTCTAACATAACTCAATTCGTCAATTGTCCAAGACTCAAATCGTGCAGGTATTTAGAAATTTTGCGATTGAGTTAGAAAGGTACGGTGTCTTTTTGATGCCCTACCCATAACATAAACATTATGGGGTCCGAAATTTATAAGGATGAGAATGAAGATACCTGCAAGACTCAATAGATGACCATCAATATGGGGACAAAAGTCAGCATGAGAATGTATATACATACATCTCTCCATAGATCATCGTCAATATTTGGACTCCATTGATCATCGTCAATATTTGGACTCCATAGATTACCGTTATTATATGATCTCTAGTGTATTAGCTGGATTAGATTACTATCAATATGAAGATACCTTCATAATTCCATAGATTGCCGTCAATATGAGGACATCAGTGTATCAGCATGAGAATGTACATACATAAATTAGTCCATAGATTACCGTCAATATGGGGACTAGACAGACTACCCTCATTATGGGGTCCCAAATTCATGAGAATGAGAATGAACATACGTGCATCAGTCAATAGACTACCGTCAATATGGGGACAACAGAGTACCAGCATGAGAATGTAGATACATACATAACTCCATAGATCACCGTCAATATACGGAGTCCATAGTTTGCCTCATTATGGTGCTCAGTCATGCATGGCAGGAGGGAAACCCACCAAGGTATCGTTTAATAGAAAGAATACTGCTTCTACTTTTCGGAGATCCTTTTACATTATAATAATATCCCATGGTATGGGCAAATTAACAGGGTTAAGTTTTTTTCTGGGACACCCTGTAGATACATATATTACTCCATATTACCGTCAATATGGAAATTCCACAGATTACCGTCATTATAGGGACTCCAGTGTAAATGTAAATATAGATACATACATCACTTCATATATTACCGTCAAAATGGGGGCTCCACAGATTACCGTCATTACAGGGACTCCAGTGTATAAGCAAGCGAGTATAGATACATACATTGCTCCATAGGTTACCGTCATTATATGGGGTCCAAATTTATAAACATGAGAATGAAGATACCTGCATCACTCCATAGACTACCATCATTATCGAGACTCTATGGGTTACCGTCATTATAGGCACTCCAGTTCATAAGCAAAGGAATATATATATCTTTACATTGCTCCATATATTACAATCATTATGTGGTCCGAAATTTATAAGGATGAGAATGAAGATACTTGCGTCACTCAATAGATTACTTTCAATATGGGTACACAAGTGTATAAGCGTGACAATGTATATACAAACATCTTTCCATAGGTCATCGTCAGTATTTGGACTCCATAGATTACCTTTATTTTATTATCCCTAGTGTATTAACTTAGGGATGTATATACTTACATTACTGAGTTAGTATCAATATGGAGACAACAGTCTATGCGCATTTATAAGAATGAGAATGAAGATACCTGCAAGCACTACTTAGATTACTGTCATTATGAGGTCCGAAATTTATAAGAATGACAATGAAGATACCTGCAAGACTCCATAGATTTCCATCAATATGGGGAATCCATAGATTAACGTCATTACGGGGACCCAATAGATTACCGTCAATATGGGGACTCCATAGATTACCCTCACTACAGGGAATCCAGTGTGTTAGAATGTTATTGTAAATAAATGCATCACTCCGTAGATTACTGTCATTATAGGGACTCCTGTTCATTTGCAAGGGAATATAAATACCCTGTACCTGCGTTGTTCCATACATTACCCTTATATTTTTGCGTAATTCTGACTTTGCGGTATACCAGGTCCTGTAATCGCACAGGCATTGCTTCATATATTCGAGCATAAAAGGTCTTAAAATTATCCAAATCTGGCAATCTTTGTGTCACCTCAAAGGGCACATCTTCCCTTATGGATTCATATAAGTTTTATATCAATATTTACAGTAGTTAGGGATATATCTGCAAAAGGAAGTGCGAGTTATTTCTGACTGCTTTATATTTTTGCAAAATTCTGACTTTGCGCCGCACCGGGTGCTGTTCTCGCCCAGAAAATGCTTCATATTTCCCAGCATTAAAGGTAAAAATATCTAAATCTTGCAATCTTGGTGTCATCTGAAAGGCCACATGTTCCCCTATCCATTCATAAAGGTTCATATCCAAATTTGCAGTAGTTAGGGAAATATCTGCCAAAGGAATTGCAAGTTTGTGTCCAACTGCCTGATTTTTTTGCGGAATTCCGGCTTCGTCCTTATCCCGCGCAGAGAATGCTTCCTATAATCGAGCATAAAAGGTCTGAAATTATCTAAATCTTGCAATCTTGTTGTCATCTGAAAGGCCACATGTCTGTCTATCCATTCATATAAGTTTGCTTTCCATATTTGCACATATTGGGAAATATCTGCAATAGAAAGTGGCAGTTCTTGTCTGACTGTTTTATATTTTTGCGGAATTCTGGCTTCGTCTACGCTATACCAGTCCTTAATGAATGCTTCCTATAATCGAGGATAAAGGGTCTGAGAATTATCTAAATCTGGCAATCTTGCTGTCATCTGAAAGGCCACATGTTCCTCTAGCCATTCATATAAGTTGCATATCCATATTTGCAGTAGTTAGGGAAATATCTGCAAAAGGAAGTACGAGTTCTTTCTGACTGCTTTATATTTTTGGGAAATTCTGACTTTGGGCTGCGCCGGGTGCTGTTCTCGCCTAGAGAATGCTTCATATTTCTTAGCATTAAAGGTCTTAAGAAAAATCGAAATCTTGCCATCTTAATCTGGCAATCTTCCTGTCATCTGAAAGGCCACATGTTCCTCTAGCTATTCATATAAGTTTGATTTCCATATTTGCAGAAGTTAGGGAAATATCTGCAAAAGGAAGTGCCAGTTCTTTGACTTCGTCTACGCTATACCGGTCCTTATCCTTCGCAGAGAATGTTTCATATAATCGAGCATAAAAGGTTTAGGAATTATCTAAACCTTCCAATCGTGCTGTCATCTGAAAGGCCACATGCTCCCCTATCTATTCATATAAGTTTCATATCCAAATTTGCAGTAGTTAGGGAAATAGCTGCCAAAGGAAGTGCAAGTTCTTTTCCAACTGCCTCCTTTTTTGCGGAACTCTTGCTTTGTCTGCGCTATACCGGTGCTTATCCTGCGCATAGAATGCTTCATATATTCGAGCATAAAATGTCTAAGAATTATCTAAATTTTGCAATCTTGGTGCCATCGGAAAGGCCACCTGTTTTTCCATGCATTCATATAAGTTCGATTTCAATATTTTCAGTAGCTAGGGAGATATCCGCAAAAGGAAGTGCAAGTTCTTGTCTAACTGTTTGATATTTTTGCGGAATTATGGCTTCGTTTGCGCTATACCGGTCCTGATCCCGCGCAGAGAATGCTTCATATAATCGAGCATAAAAGGTCTATGAATTATCTAAATCTCCCAATCTTGCTGTCATCTGAAAGGCCACATGTTTCCCTGTCCATTCATATAAGTTGCATATCCATATTTGGATTACTTAGGGAAATATTTGCCAAAGGAAGTGCCAGTTCTTTTCTGAATGCTTGATAATTTTTCGGAATTCTGGCTTCGTCTGCGCCAAACCGGTCCTTATTTTTGCGCAGGGCATGCTCCATCTAATCGACCATAAAAGGTCTGAGAATTATCTAAATCTGGCGATCTTTGTGTCATCCAAAAGGCCACATGTTGGTCTATCCATTCATATAAATTTCATATCCATATTTGCAGTAGTTAGCTAAATAACTGCCAAAGGAAGTGCGAGTTCTTTTCAAACTGCCTCCTTTGTTTGCGGAATTCTGGCTTCGTCTGCGCTTTACCGGTCCCTTTCCCGCCCATGGAATACTTCATATATTCAAGAATAAAAGGTCTACGAATTATCTAAATTTTCCAATTTTGCTGTCATCTGAAAGACCGCATGTTCCCCTGTCCATTCATATCAGTTTCATATCCATATTTGCAGTAGTTAGGGAAATATCTGCCAAAGGAAGTGCAAGTTCGTGCCTGAATGTTTGATATTTTTGCGGAATCCTGGCTTCGTCTGCGCTATACCGGTCCTTATCCCGCGCAGAGAATGCTTCATATATTCGAGCATAAAAGGTCTACGAATTATCTAAATCTGGCAATCTTGGTGTCTTCTGAAAGGCCACATGTTTCCCTGTCCATTCATATCCTTTTCATATCCATATTTGGAGTAGTTAGGGAAATATCTGCCAAAGGAAATGCAAGTTATTTTCTGACTGCCTGGTATTTTTGCGGAATTCTGGCTTCGTCTGCGATATACCAGTCCTTATCCCGCGCAGAGAATGCCTCATATAATCGAGCATAAAGGTCTGAGAATTATCTAAATCTGGCAATCTTGGTGTCGTCTGAAAGGCCACATGTTTCCCTGTCCATTCATATAAGTTTCATATCCATATTTGCAGTAGTTAGGGAAATATCTTCCAAAAAACGTGGACGTTCTTGTCCGACTGTTTGATATTTTTGCGGAATTCTGGCTTCGTCTGCGCTATACTGGTCCTTATCCCACTCAGAGAATGCTTCATATAATCGATCATAAAGGTCTGAGAAATATCTAAATCTGGCAATGTTGGTGTCATCTGAAAGGCAACATGTTTCCCTGTCCATTCATATAAGTTTCATATCCATATTTGCAGTAGTTAGGGAAATATCTTCCAAAAAAAGTGGACGTTCTTGTCCGACTGTTTGATATTTTTGCGGAATTCTGGCTTCGTCTACGCTGTACCGGTCCTAATCCCAAGCAGGTAATGCTTCATATAATCGAGCATAAAAGGTCTGCAAATTATCTAAGTCTGGCAATTTTGGTGTCATCTGAAAGGCAACATGTTCCCCTATCTCTTCGTATAAGTTTCATATACATATTTGCAGTAGTTAGGGAAATATCTGCCAAAGGAAAAGCCAGTTCTTGTCTGACTGTTTAATATTTTTGCGGAATTCTGGTTTTGTGTGCGCTATACTGGTCCTTATCCTGCGAAGAGAATGCTTCATATATTCGAGTATAAAAGGTCTAACGATTATCTAACTTTTCCAATCTTGCTGTCATCTGAAAGGCCACATGAACCGCCTATCTATACGTATAAGTTTCATATACATATTGGCAGTAGTTATGGAAATATCTGCCAAAGGAAGTGCCAGTTCTTGTCTAAATGTTTGATGTTTTTGCGGAATTTTGGCTTCGTCTGCGCTATACTGGTCCTTATCCCACGCAGAGAATCCTTCATATATTCGAGCATAAAAGGTCTGAAAATTATATAAATCTGGCAATCTTGGTGTCGTCTGAATGGCCACATGTTTCCCTGTCCATTCATATCAGTTTCATATCCATATTTGCAGTAGTTCGGGAAATAGCGGCCAAAGGAAGTGCCAGTTCTTGTCTGACTGTTTGATGTTTTGCGGAATTCCGGCTTCGTCTGCGCCATACCGGTCCTAATCCCGCCAAGAGAATGCTTCATATATTCGAGCATAAAAGGTCTAAAAATTATCTAAATCTTCCAATCTTGCTGTCATCTGAAGGGCCACATGTTCCCCTTATCTATTGGTATAAGTTTCATATCTATATTTGCAGTAGTTAGGGAAGTAGCTGCCAAACCAAGTGCCAGTTCTTGTCTGACTGTTTGATATTTTTGCGGAATTCTGGCTTCGTCTGCGCTATACTGGTCCTTATCCCGCAAAGATAATGTTTCATATAATCGAGCATAAAAGGTCTGCGAAATATCTAAATCTGGCAATCTTGCTGTCATCTGAATGGCCACATGTTTCCCTGTCCATACATATCAGTTTTATATCCATATTTGCAGTAGTTAGGGAAATATCTGCCAAAGAAAGTGGAGGTTCATGTTTGACTGTTTAATATTTTTGCGGAATTCTGGCTTCGTCTGCGCTATACTGGTCCTTATCCCACTCAGAGAATGCTTCATATAATCGATCATAAAGGTCTGAGAAATATCTAAATCTGGCACTCTTGGTGTCGTCTGAAAGGCCACATGTTTCCCTGTCCATTCATATAAGTTTCATATCCATATTTGCAGTAGTTAGGGAAATATCCTCCAAAAAACGTGGACGTTCTTGTCCGACTGTTTGATATTTTTGCGGAATTCTGGCTTCGTCTGCGCTATACTGGTCCTTATCCCACTCAGAGAATGCTTCATATAATCGATCATAAAGGTCTGAGAATTATCTAAATCTGGCAATGTTGGTGTCATCTGAAAGGCAACATGTTCCCCTATCTATTCGTATAAGTTTCATATCCATATTTGCAGTAGTTAGGGAAATATCTGCCAAAGAAAGTGGAGGTTCTTGTTTGACTGTTTGATATTTTTGCGGAATTCTGGCTTCGTCTGCGCTATACTGGTCCTTATCCCACTCAGAGAATGCTTCATATAATCGAACATAAAAGGTCTGAGAATTATCTAAACCTGGCAATCTTGGTATCATCTGAAAGGCAATATGTTTCCCTGTCCATTCATATAAGTTTCATATCCATATTTGCAGTAGTTAGGGAAATATCTTCCAAAAAAGTGGACGTTCTTGTCCGACTGTTTGATATTTTCGCGGAATTCTGGCTTCGTCTACGCTGTACCGGTCCTAATCCCAAGCAGGTAATGCTTCATATAATCGAGCATAAAAGGTCTGCAAATTATCTAAGTCTGTCAATTTTGGTGTCATCTGAAAGGCAACATGTTCCCCTATCTCTTCGTATAAGTTTCATATACATATTTGCAGTTGTTAGGGAAATATCTGCCAAAGGAAGTGCCAGTTCTTGTCTGACTGTTTAATATTTTTGCGGAATTTTGGCTTCGTGTGCGCTATACTGGTCCTTATCCCACGCAGAGAATCCTTCATATATTCGAGTATAAAAGGTCTGAGAATTATATAAATCTGGCGATCTTGGTGTCATCTGAAAGGCCAAATGTTTCCCTGTCCATTCATATCAGTTTTATTTCCATATTTGCAGTAGTTATGGAAATATCTGCCAAAGGAAATGCAAGTTCTTGTCCAATTGCCTGATTTTTTTGCGGAATTCCGGCTTCGTCTGCGCTATACCGGTCCGAATCCCGCGAAGAGAAAGCTTCATATAATCGATCATAAAAGGTCTGAGAATTATCTAAATCTGGCAATCTTGGTGTCGTCTGAATGGCCACATGTTTCCCTGTCCATTCATATCAGTTTCATATCCATATTTGCAGTAGTTCGGGAAATAGCGGCCAAAGGAAGTGCCAGTTCTTGTCTGACTGTTTGATGTTTTGCGGAATTCCGGCTTCGTCTGCGCCATACCGGTCCTAATCCCGCCAAGAGAATGCTTCATATATTCGAGCATAAAAGGTCTAAAAATTATCTAAATCTTCCAATCTTGCTGTCATCTGAAGGGCCACATGTTCCCCTTATCTATTGGTATAAGTTTCATATCTATATTTGCAGTAGTTAGGGAAGTAGCTGCCAAACCAAGTGCCAGTTCTTGTCTGACTGTTTGATGTTTTTGCGGAATTCTGGCTTCGTCTGCGCTATACTGGTCCTTATCCCACTCGGAGAATGCTTCATATAATCGAGCATAAAAGGTCTGAGAATTATCTAAATCTGGCAATCTTGGTATCATCTGAAAAGCAATATGTTTCTCTGTCCGTCCATATAAGTTTCATATCCATATTTGCAGTTGTTAGGGAAATATCTTCCAAAAAAGGTGGAAGTTCTTGTCCGACTGTTTGATATTTTTGCGGAATTCCGGCTTCTTCTACGCTGTACCGGTCCTAATCCCACGCAGATAATGCTTCATATAATCGAGCATAAAAGGTCTGCAAATTATCTAAGTCTGGCAATTTTGGTGTCATCTGAAAGGCAACATGTTCCCCTATCTCTTCGTATAAGTTTCATATACATATTTGCAGTAGTTAGGGAAATATCTGCCAACGAAAGTGCCAGTTCTTGTTTGACTGTTTGGTATTTTTGCGGAATTCTGGCTTCGTCTGCGCTATATTGGTCCTTATCCCACGCAGGGAATGCTTCTTATAATCGAGCATAAAAGGACTGAGAATAATCTAAATCTGGCAATCTTGGTGTCATCTGAAGGGCCACATTTTTTCTTTACATTCATAGAAGTTTCATATCCATATTTGCAGTAGTTAGGGAAATATTTGCCAAAGAAAATGCAAGTTCTTGTCCAATTGCCTGATTGTTTTTTTCGGAATTCTGGTTTCGCCTGTGCTATACCGGTCCTAATCCCGCGAAGAGAATGCTTCATATATTCGAGAATAAAAGGTCTGAGAATTATCTAAATCTTCCAATGTTTCTGTCATCTGAAAGGCAACATGTTTCCCTATCTATTCGTATACGTTTCATATCCATATTTGCAGTAGTTAGGGAAATATCTGCCAAAGAAAGAGAATGCTTCATATATTCGAGCATAAAAGGTCTGAGAATTATCTGAATCTTCCAATCTTGCTGTCATTTGAAAGGCCAAATGTTTCCCTATCTATTTGTAAAAGTATCATATCCATATTTGCAGTAGTTAGGGAAATATCTGCCAAAGAAAGAGAATGCTTCATATATTCGAGCATAAAAGGTCTGAGAATTATCTAAATCTTCCAATCTTGCTGTCATCTGAAAGGCAACATGTTTCCCTATCTATTCGTATATGTTTCATATCCATATTTGCAGTATTTAGGGAAATATCTGCCAAAGAAAGAGAATGCTTCATATATTCGAGCATAAAAGGTCTGAGAATTATCTAAATCTTCCAATCCTGCAGTCATCTGAAAGGCAACATGTTTCCCTAACTATTCGTATAAGTGTCATATCCATATTTGCAGTAGTTAGGGAAATATCTGCCAAAGAAAGTGGAGGTTCTTGTTCGACTGTTTGATATTTTTGCGGAATTCTGGCTTCGTCTGCACTATACTAGTCCTTATCCCACTCAGAGAATGCTTCATATAATCGATCATAAAAGGTCTGAGAATTATATAAATCTGGCAATCTTGGTGTCGTCTGAAAGGCCACGTTTCCCTATCTCTTTGAAGGGAACCGTTCCTCAATAAGGGCGCCCTCATCCTTCCAATACGCGTATCGGAGGTACTTAACATAAAGTGGGCGGTGTGAAGGTGATCTCCTTTCTTTTGGTCTCGAATGTAGAACTGTACTCTCTACATTTCGCTTCTATTAATTTGCAGAAATTGTACGATTTACGGGGCCCAATGTGGTAACTGCTTTCTGTTCTACAACGTGCCTACTGTATTGGTTAGCTAGCCGTGTAAACCTTTGACCATTCATTGTATTGTTTTTTACGGTGCGTTTTGCCATTACATTACATCAACAGTTTTTATATTTAATAAATTGTTGTTCTGGAGTTAGACATCATTTATTGGTCACGTGTTCTCCAAGTGCTCGTCCGCTTTACTTAGGGGACCGTTCCTCCTTCCTCCCACTGTCCAACTGACGTGGGGCTGGTCTGTTACATATTCATATAAGTTTCCATATTTGCCGTAGTTAGGGAAATAGCTGCAAAAAGAAGTGCGAGTTCGACTGCTTTATATTTCTATGAGATTCTGACTTTGCGCTATACCGCGTCCTGTACTTCCACAGAGAACGCTTCATATATTCGGGCATTTAAGGTCTTAAAAATATTTAAATCTGGCAATCTTTGTGTCAGCTGAAAGGACACATGTTCCTCAATCCATTCATATAAGTTTGATTTCCATATTACAGTAGTTAGGGAAAAAGCAGCCAAAGGAAGTGCAAGTTCTTTTCCAACTGCCTCATATTTTTGCGGAATTCTGACTTCGTCTGCGCTCTACCGGTCCTTATCCCGCACAGAGAGTGCCTCATATATTCGAGCATAAAAGGTCTAAGAATGATCTAAATCTTGCAATCTTTGTGTCATCTGAAAGGCAACATGTTCCTCTATCCATTCATATACGTTTTATACACATATTTGCAGTATTTAGGGAAATATCTGCAAAGCGAAGTAAGAGTTCTTGTCTTGCTGCTTTATATTTTTGCGTAATTCTGAATCGGATAAGAAATGATGGCTCTATCCCATTCATTCATTCTCGGGCCAAATTATCTATGAAACGGTCATTGCTGGGTTCGGATACGTTACAGTAATCAGTTTGTGGGATCACTTGGGCACATGGAATTGAAGACTGCCAGCTCTCCTGACTTGACATGTTGGAGTTATTGGTCTGGAGTGAGATTATCCCCCGAGAAGACAATGTGTATTGCGGACGCAGGAGAAATCTCTAGGAAAACGTCCCATTGTGAGAACAGTGGTTGGTCTGTGTTCGGTGGCGCCTAGGTCAGTGGAAGCCTTGCGTCAGTGTCAAAGTTGGCGGGAGAATTGGCAGGGTTTGCAGCCAGAATCCCGACGTGAGCACTGAAGTGGGAACATGTGGGAGGGAGGTATCCCTTGGATATGTCAGCTTGGTCCAGTAAAATTTATTTGGCGGGAAAGATTGGATCCCTTTCCTTTTACTGGTGTGGAATGTACTTTAGGCTGTTTTGCCTTGGGTAATTCTACTTCAGAGAGATGCAAACTGAACTTGCATGCAATGGGATGCAATGTAGGTTTAATTGATACATAGTGACAACACTGTCGATCTGGTGGGTGTGACTATCCTATTCGGGAGAGAGCAAACCTGAAGGTACCGCATCCGCTAATCGGCTGGTATTCTCGGGCAGATTCTTGTTTCACCGCCAACCCCAAATACTCCCTAAAGTGCAAGGAGTACAAACATGACAAGTATAAGAAATAATGGCTCTGTCCCATCAAGAGACGCTCGCTTGTATAGATTGAATCCAAACGAATAAACTTTGGGTGCTTTTGGGGGAAAAAAAACATGTTTATTCGTGGGTGTTTCACTGTGTGATTTATTTCTACATGGAGACTAAAATGGAGCCTTGGGTGGGTAGAAATAATAAGAATTAAACTTGTGTAGACCAAAACCATGTTTACCCAAGCTGCGGGTTGGGTTGTAGCTGAGAAAGCAGCGGGAATGCATTTTCGTCCCTTCGGGGACTCATCAACCACTTGATTCAAATATGGGTGTAAAGGTATGGTTAGTGAGTGGAATGGCACTCACTAGACGGAAAAGGTGATTACCGTTCCTCTGATATTGATATTTGTGCACAATTAGTTTGAATGGGTTTGTTCATTCAAAAGTGAAATGACAATATTTAGAGCGTAATCAGATTTCTCAGGTGTGGCAGACTGATCGTCCTCCGGGTGGTTCAGTTTGGCTCTGACAATGTTTCTCTTGATAGGTTTGGCTACCTTGTAGGCAACTAAAGGAGGTTTGGGGGAACTTCCTTTAATGTTGGCTTGCCAGAAGTGAGGTGCCAGTGTTTAAGAAGAGCTCCTTTGATGTCTTTGTGTTTCTCATGGGAATTGTGCATAGTAGTAAAGACGAGTGGAAGTTCTTTTTTTGTTTTTCACTTTTCGCTCATTGTGAATCATAGATTCCCGTTGCCGGAAATCAATGGACTGCATCGATCTTTGAATCTCGGCTTGATCATAGCCTCGTTTCAAATGTTTTTCTGCAAAACTTTGTGTTTTTTGTAGAAAAATATTTCTGGCATATCTCAGGATTTCTCCTTTGATAAAGCAGTGGAATACGTGTTGTGGATGGGATGAAGTTCTTTCCAGGTATTGGAACGTTTCCGTTGGTTTTGTGAATACTTTCGTATCCAGGGTACCGTTTGAGAGGAAACACAGACCTTTGAAAATTGTAAGGTCTGGGTAGGTAATGGGAGTTTCGGATTCCTCAAAAGTAAAATTTGAGGGTAGGGTGTAGTTGCTCCATGTGGTTGACGAATTGGGTGAACGAATCGAGTTGGCCATTGTAGACGATGAGAATGTCGTCTCTGAATTTAGCCCAGAAAAGGATTTTGTCCATGGGGGCTGAGATTTCCGACTCAAATTCATGTAAAGCTATGTCGCAAATTTCTGGGCTTGCTACTCATCCCATTGCACATCCGATTTTCTGTCTGAAGAATTTACCTCCAAACTGAAAATAGTTGCAACCTAGAACAAGTTCTAGGAGAGTGCGGATGTAGTTGGATGGGGGTTTGGTTATGGCGTAGCCGAAGTTTGTTGTGTTGTAGGCTTTGCATACCGATTCAATGGCTTGCGCCTGGTGAATGTTGGTGTACATGGAGACAACATCGATGCTTGCCAGGAGTGAGTTTGGGGAAATTTTTCCTTTTCTAGTTTCCGAAACATGTCCGTTGTGTCACGGACATATATGGATTGGGCTGATACTATAGGAAGGAGGAAATAGTCCACATACTCAGAGATCTTGGCTGTTGGACTTGTGCAACCACTGATGATGGGCCTGCCGACAAAGTGTTCACCCGGTGGGGGTGTTTTATGTATTTTCGGAAGAAAGGGCAGCTGATGTGTTGCTCAAGTGGGTCAAGATAGGCATATGTGTGTTTGTCAATGCATTTGTTTTTGAACATGTTAATGAGGACTTGCAATTGGTGAACTTTGAGGGCGGTTTCCTGACACATATCTCTGTCCACTTTTTCGTAGTGCTGGGAGCTGAGATGTTTGAAACCAACGTTCTCCTCGGTTCATGATACAAATGCCTCGGCCTTTGTTGTAAGATTTGATGACAACAGATGGGTTGTCTTTGAGTTTGCGAATAGGTGCCAGTTCAGCTTTGGACTTGTTTGGTTGAGTGCTTCTCAGTCTGATGTAGGCTTATTCCATCTTGGTGGCTTCCAAATAATTGTCAAGTGAATTGCACTGAGTGGTTTGGGGTACTAGGTGTACAGAATTTTGAAAGGCCTTTGTTTCAGAACTTTGTTATGCATAAGAAGTGCAATTCTCATTCGTCTTTAATATTTGTGGATATCATGACGAAGTGAGAGGCGGTTCGTTTTAGCCAGGATGGGAACAAATTTTAAACCTTGACCCAATGCTGTTTTCTCCGTTGGGGAGAGTAAAAGCGTGGAAAGGTTTGTAATAAATTGGTCGCTTTGTTTGGCTTGGTTTTTCTGCTGAGTCGAATGGGATAGCCTTTGGAGATTTGAGCAGTTATGGGCAAATCTATGGGCTTTAGTTTTGTGTTTTCCTTTTTTTATGGAAAGGGTGAATTTTTCTTCTAGTCATGGTAACTGACAAACAGGCTGTTATGGTAAACAGCGAAAAACTCTCTTTAATGGAAGAGGTAGTGGCTCTGAAAGGAGCCGTTGTGTTTGTTGGTGACTAATTAGCGTTTCCGCCTCGAACAGCCATTCTCAGTCACCTTTCGTTGGGGTCATGCGGGTATGGGTAGATAGTACATGTTACCGGGCCATCCCCGACGTTAGTCGGCGTGTTCCGGTGGACGCAATACAGTTAATGCAAGCACAATTAATGCAGACCACACCGTTACCGGGCTACTCTGCCGCCGAGGTTTCTGTACACTGCATGTTGTTCAGTCGAGCACATTCCCCCCCCCCTACACCCGTGACTAGACTCGAACCAGCCGTTCTATGAGAAACAATGATTATGTACAAGCATTCTACCAGATACAACCTTCCCTGTATCCTGTAGCCTGTTCTCGGAAGCCTGCGGGAGACGACTCCACACTTTGCCCGCAGACTTATGCATTAGATGTGCTATGTGTTAATTAATAAACTGGAGGATCCTGCTCGACAAGCCTTTGCTTCTTGGGACTCTCCATCCACACTTCTTTATTTATTCATGACATATTGTAATGGACAGTTATGTAGTAAACAAAGAATGAATGAATGAATGACACCCCCCCGATCGCCATTCACCTAATCTCACTGATGTCTGAGACAATGGTGATCCACGGGCAACCTGCTCCATTTCTGGTCATGCCCTGATGATGACACTGTTCATCCCAGTTCATAAAGTGGCTTGTGACTTGGCTGAAGACTGAATGACTTGTGATGGACTGAACTACCAATGTGCAGCACTGAAGTACGTGTATGACCTGTTATTATGAAGCACTGATGGTCAAGACCAAACTGGAACTGAGATCATATCAAGGTATTAAGACCACATCTAGACTGAGACCAGGGGATACCCAGACCAAGACTGAAACCAGGGGGTACCAAGACTAAGACCAGAGGGTACCCAGACCAAGACTATAGGGGGTACCCAGACCAAAACTATGGGGTACCCAGACTGAGACTAGGGGGTACCAGGCAGACCCAAACAAGGGGCCTACCGAGACCAAGACCATGGGGAACTACCCAGAACAAGATCGGTACCAGGGGTACCGAGACCAGGAGGTACCAAGACTAAGACCAGGGGGTACCCAGACCAAGACTAAGGGGTACACAGACCAAAACTAGAGGTACCAAGACCATGCAGGGGGTACCCAGACTGAGATCATGATAGGGGGTATACCAAGATCTAGACTAGGGGTATCTGAATACAATTGCGGGTGTGTTCCAGCAGAAAGTTTGCTGCACCATGACCACTGCCATGAACTCAATGTAGCCGTCCTCTGTTTTTCACTAAAGTCCTCTGCAAATGCTTAGCCTACCAGGGGTGAGATTTCTAGGAGATTTGTTATGATTTTGGGATTTTTTCATCAGAATTATCCTGATTTCAGGATTTTTTCATCAGAATTATCCTGATTTCAGGATTTTTTCATCAGAATTATCCTGATTTCAGGATTTTTTCCAAATTATCCTGATTTCAGGGTTTTTTCCAAATTATCCTGATTTCAGGGTTTTTTTGTCAGAATTATCCTGATTTCACGATTTCTTTCATCATAATTATCCTGTTTTCAGGATTTTTATAGCGCGCCTTTGTAAATCCTCTGGAAAATGATACCATATTCCTATGCCATGGTGGGGCTTTAAATCTTTTGGTATTTATTTCCTGGATGTTCATTTTCCTCCAGTCTCAGCCCTGGTGTATGGTGTTATAAATTGTGTGAATAAAGGACAAATGTCAAGTACATGTATATAACTGTATATATTTCAATGCATTCTTGGAATGCAGTCTTCCAAAGGCATCTTTTTCAATGTGTCTCAGTTGAATCGCCTTACATTTGAGTGGAATGATTACAAATGAAGCTCAATAGGAATGGTTAATAGAGGAATGATACGGTATTTATAGTCATGTACAAGTCGAACAGTGATCATGAAAGACAGAGAGAGTCGGTTGAATCTTACAAAATACTACATTAATGAGTTAATTGCCATGTGTGATACATGACACTGCTGAAAAAAGCACCAGTTAGAAAAACGGATCCACACATGCTGCTTGCCCTTCCATTTGCTGTTCCTCAAAATCTTCATTTTCAAGCCCCTGACTAATGTCAATTTTTTTTCAACAAAAAGAAAAACTCTCTTGACCTTAACTATCTCTTAATATATTCAGTGCTAAATGCATTTTTTGTCCAGCACTGATGGTTTTGAAGTTTTGTGCGCATATTATATGACAAGCTGTTTTCTCATCAACTTGCAGCAGTGCACCAGATGCTTTTGATGGTCATGCCCAAAGATTTTTTAGCGCTGCGTAGCGGCGCAAGATGGAGAACTTGGCCAAAAGGTGCTATCACCATAGGTGCCATTTGAGTGTGAATGTTAATGCATGGATGCAGGCATACCAGGTGTGCGTGCCTGTCACCTTGCCTGCGCCTGTTGCATAAGCAACGGTATTAACAATTTTGCCACCTTAATTGGCACTGCATTTGAAATCGAACATGTGCACCGATTTGATTTCAGTATGTTTTCTTTAACTTTTCGTAATAAAAAATTGCCAAAACACACATTAATTAAGCATTTTATGCAAACGATTGCTGAAAATTATATGATGTTGGTATTCAAGAATAATGATTTCTCTCCCTTCCAGAGTTCAAGCAGTATTTCCATCACCTGATCCCAAAGCCATGAAGGACAAGCGAATGGGAAAAGTGGTAGCCTATACGCCAGGCCTGAAGAATGGAAAAGGACATGTATGAGCCAGTAGGGTAAATGATGGACAGTCTTTTGTTGTGTAAGGAATTCATACCTTTTTCTTGATAATCAAACAACCGGGAGTGTGCTGGATATTCAAGTGTTTGATCAGTCATCAAATACTTGAATATTTGCTTTTCAAAATCAAGCATTCAGAGGTAGAAATCAGTAAAATAAAAGGGGAAGTAATGAAATCATTCAGTTACAAAATTGCATAAAACAGGTTGCTGGCTCATTATCCCAATTGGTTGAAATATAGTCAGATGTGTAGGTCAGTACATAAATCTGGCATCAGCATGAATCATACACCAAGACATTGTGCACATGTGAATTCCAGAGACTAATGCCTGGCCAGGCACCAGCACTTCAGAGTTTGTACTGGAGCCTCAAATGAGCGGAACATTGAAGTACAATTCTAAAACACTCAATGGAAAAAAGAAGTGTTACTGTAATTATTGAATTGCTTGTTGAATTGCTGAGTTGTATGGTTGAATTAAAACAGTTTCAAAGTTTCTTGTCCTATTTTACATATATGGCTTGTGGCCTCAGAAGAAAGAACCCTCTTCTGATCACTCATAGTTCCTCAAGGAGCATAAACACGCTCTGACTTCATGGCTAGTTTCTGTGTGTAAACTAATACAGGTATACATCGTAGTAGCTGTGCATATGTCCAGCAATAAGGCCAAATTACTCTGACTTGCAGTGTTCCTTTTCTCATGATTTCTGATCTTGCTGTTACTAAGGGAATAAATCACCAATTAGGACCAAACGTGTTTAACTAGGAGACAAATCCCTCAGCTGAAACTCAGGAGGGAAAAACCACTCAGATGAACAAACAGAAATAGTTGGTTGTTGCTGTTTGTTGGAAATTGGGATAGAACCTAATATTTGACTTTAAGGAAGGTTGAAGTTAGCCTCACAAACAACTAACTCTGTGTGATGTACAAGGACACTTCCTACTCTAAGAGAAGTGCAGGTGTTTGCCAAGTCTCTCATCAGAGTCCTTCCACTGACGGTTTGTGTACAGACAAGGGGCCACTTAAATTTTCAATGTTTTTTAAATTTCGATTTTTTAATATTTTTTGATCCACCTACCCACCCCAATTTTGTTTAAAAAAATTGAATTTTCATCCAGTAGGTGTACATTATACATGCATTTGATATAAATTCATATACATGTAAAAATCTATAATGCAACACAGTATGACAAGATGATGGCTGGCATTGCAATAAATGATCGTGATCGATCACGCACGCAACAGCATGCCATGTCCAATCCACTAAAAAATGGATCTCCCAAGGTACGGCTACGCCTACAGTCAATTACCGCGTCTCCATGCACATGCATACATGTACATGTATGCATTTCTATTGAAACAGAGACGTAGATCTAGCTCTAGCCAACAGATTGGGATGCAGTTTGCTGCTGTCTGGTTAGTCTTAGATACAAGGTGATGAACATATCACCATTATTAGTAACTGGTTATATAGTAGGTTAATATAACACGCCTGGTACCCTGCTACATTTGTCTTTTATCACCGCTGCAAGCGCCCACCTTCCAAGTCTTAGAGTAAAAAACCACCTCATTCCATGATGTTTCACACATTCATAATAATGCACAGGAAGGGTTAATCTGTCTGTATATGGAAACAAAGTTAATAAAGATTGCATTTTGGGAATGCTGGCGTGGCGTGCATGCTACGTGTATTTCAGGCAAGTCAGAAAAATAAGTTTTTCTGGATTTTAATATGAAAAGTAAATTTCGATTTTCAATTTATTTCCTTGACCCATCCACCCACTATTTAAAAAAAAAAGTCAAAATTTAAAAAACACTGACAATTTTGAGTGGCCCCTTAGAAAGACCAGTGTCCATTGCTGGAAAATCACCTGGCAAACCATTCACCCTTGCTCAATTTGTAATTCACTCATTTGTTTTTTACTGCCTGGTCTTGTCACAGGAGGAGTACTATCACATCTTGGCTGAGAAGATCTACAAGATCCAGAAGGAGCTGTGGGAGAAGCGACAGAATAGGAAGCAGGAGGTACTGATACTGCCGCTGGAGGCATCCCCATTAATGCAGCAGCGCTGCTGCCCCAGCCTCAGCCTCCCCCTAACTGCCCAGACCAGTATGTCCACTGGGAAAATGTAGCTCTTTCAACCAACGTGTATCAGAATTATGCTGTACATAACGAAATGTATATGGTCTTTAAGGGTTATTTTGATGTCAGTGTTGCTTTGGCTCAGCAATGAAAAGTGGACTAGTAGAATGGGGCGTCAGGTTGGCATAGTGACACTTTTGTCACCTTCCACTTCTGTGAATCCAGCCCAGGTTATCATATGGATTTTTCAGTCTTTACTTAACTTTGTGGGGTTTTCTCTATAATGTTCACGTGGAGTTTTCTCTTCCACTTCTAAAACGGAACACGGTCCTCATATATTTGCAGTTGTAATTTGAAGTTGTAGATCATCACATTTCTGAAGTGGTTACTGGCAGCCCTTTGAAAAACATGCTGGAGATTATATTGATACCATCAATAAATAAAGCGGGAGTTTTTATAATTTTATTGTTGTTGAAATTACACAGGGGAAATGGTATTGTTTATGGTAGCAGGGCCAGGTTTCCTTCAGTTTATTTCTAAATGTGGTCATAATACAGACTGATCGTTTGTGGTTCACTCAAGGAAGTCTGTATACAGGTTAACATAAATTTGGTGTGTGATTTCTACTTACAGTTTTATTTCAATTCCAAACATCTGTAACTTTTTAAGTTATCACTGAATAGTCAAGACCTTTTCTTTATTTGTAGTTTTCTGAAGGCTTTTATTTTACTTCATATTTGAACAGTGATGTCATCCATAGACCATCGTGCAATTTTAATGACTGCAGATGAATTGACTCAGAGTGTGTACAAAATGCAGATGTAAAACAAAAATTGTACGATGTAAACAACAAATAAAAGTGTAATGCAAACGTGAATTTTATGTTTTGAAACGCATTCCATATCTCAGTATGTGGAATGAAGATGTCAATTGTACTCATAGTCAGTAAATGTAACTAACTCAAGCCTAAAATTGTATTTGTAATAGGAGCTTCACTCATTAGGTGCTTCTGGAAAATGCCAGAAATATTTTTTTCCGCACACAACTGTTCTTTCTTATTATCTTGATCAGGACTTGAACAAAGCTTTTGCCACAAATAAATTACGTTGCTAATTTGATAGACTAACTAACAGATATTTACATGTATGTACATAGGGTCTGCTGCTTGACAAAGAGAAAACAAATGAAATGGGAAGGGGGAGGTTCAACAGCAACTCTTAAACTTGAAGGTCCCTTTTTCATGAATGTCTGTATTTAAACAAGATATGCTCTTATTTTTATTTTTCTAAATCCACTTTGGATGTAACCATGATCTGGCCATCTATATACACAGGTAGGCCTACAAGTTAATGGTTTCAAACTTCAAGCATACCTTGACTCGATCAACTCAACTGACATTTAAACATGTCAGTGCTCTTTTTGTTTTGTTTTTCAAGCACACACAAAGTCTGAGTCTGTGGAGGTACACTGTGTGTTGAATTTGAACTTGGCAGCCATGCATATATGTCCCTGTTGTAGTATGTACCACTCCATGGGCATGTCCCACATTGTTGAAAAGTATGAGGTTGTGGTAAGAAATGTGTGACAAATACTCTTCAAATGACTGGTGTAAATCAGTATTTGTGGTATTTGGCTGTGTTGGTGGCCATATCTTACCCTTTTCAAGAGCTGAAATTTTTGGCCAAAAATTAGACCCACCTGCAAGTGGACAAGAGGAAAGGGGTGGAAGATTTGAGAAGTAAATTGCTATTCATGTTTATTCGTTTCCACTTGTTTGATTTTTTTTAAATAAACAGACTATTCACTATCCGATTTGCCATACTTGGTCTTGAAAGTCAGCGATTTGAGTCTTAAGATGGCAACACCTTGCGATAGAAGAATAAAATAGAAAGCTTAAGGCTTTAGTACTGAACAGGTCCAGTCTCCCTCAGGAAACTTCCAAGTGCCTTTAGTCTATGCATTTTGTATTCCAAAATGGTCCACCAATCAAAAATGGGCTTGTTTATGTGTCAGGCTTATGTAAAATAAATACAAGCCCTTTGCCTTTTAGACATTTTGGAGAAATATGGGTTAGAGAGTACAGATTTGATCTTGTATGACCTGTTCTATGCCACTTAAGGTCAATACACTTGAGGCAAACCAAGGGAATCTGTGTGCACAAAATAATTTTGAATTCTAGATGAGTACTCCATGTACTTTTTGTAATTCCTGTAATCAGTGTAAAAGTCGGAGGATTTTATTGAATGAAATAAAATGTGTGGCCTGAGACATTAATAAGTCCATGATTTGAACTGCACTTTATTTCTCCTTTTTTGCAACTTTTTCTTCCTCTTAAGTTACTTGTATATATAAGAAACCTGGAAGTTATGCCTTATGGATACTCTCATTGAAAAGTGCTCCAGAAATTTAAGAAGCTATTAAAGGAAAAATGATTTAATGAGGACACCCCCAACGAATATGAAGATTTTTAAAAGGTATAGCTCAATTTTTTTTCCCTGAATGAAAGAATAAGATAAAAAAATAAATCTGTGGTTTACATCGAATTGTATTGTGGAAATATTTCATTTTCTGAAACGGGATGGGGGAGGGCACTGCATTCATCAGCATTAAACTAAAAAAAAAAAAATAATGGTAGAAGGGCGTTAACGCTGAGGTATTTTCAAGCAGTTTAATTTGATTTACTCACTTTTCCCCAATGTAAAAACTGTGATATAGACACAAAACGAGAGAGAGGGCTCTCTGATTGGAAAAATACTCAAAGAAACCCCGGTCAGAGGCAAAAGCAAGGATAACGCAAAACAGTTTCAAAACAGCGGTCCCAAATCCCATTTGCGATTTTCACCCACTTTTTTTCTTTCTTTCCCCAGGAGGAGATGGCGAACACCCCTTCCTCTTGTAACATGTGCACATGCACGAACTTGAGAGCGCGCCTCTTGTACTACCTGACCTCCAAGTCACTGCTCTGTGAACATGTACGTCGCGTGTAGTGACTTGGACCATAGACCTGGAGGAGAAAATGCTTGGCCCGGACGTTCTTGAAGCTCAAGTAGTCTAGTTGGCGCAACTGGCCTATTCCGATTGAGGGCGCTGTGCATAGTTATGTCCCGCCATGATTGTACGGCGTTCGAAGTTTTACTTTTCGCGTTTTGTAAAAACTTCATGATTTTTACCACAAAAAGGACGTCATTGGTGAAGTGTTGGACAGCCTATGGAACCATATTTCCATATAAACAACTCAAAAGATGGCAAATTGATGCAGGTAAGTTAAAAACCACTTTTTGTTTTCAGGACTTGCTAACGTTTTGACATACAATGTAGCATGGTGCACTCTGCCTAGTCGCTAGTCGGTGCTGAGGCCCACCGTGCATGCCTACTGTTTACTGCGCACCGTGTGGTGTGGTGTCAGTCATTTGTAAAAGTGTAGGACTAACGTTACCTAGCCCAGTGGATGTCGTCTACAAATTACAATACAGTGGAAATGTACTTCCAGTAGGTATGACATGTATGGTACCCAGAAGTTAAAAATGTATAAAATTATATAAAGTTTGAAACCAGAGAAATTCAGTGGTACAAACTGTAAGGTCATACAATGTTTCTATGGGAAGTTACAACCCTTTGAAGTTTCAAAGTGATCAGAGCCTTCTGCTGGGCATTTTGCTGTGACAGGCAGACCCAAGTACACATGCATTGTTTAAAATGCGGTTCACAAATTGTACACTAAAAATACTTTATTTCTACTGGAAAGAATAGCTAGCCAACATGTATGACAATACAGGACATTTGATGTTGTAGGGACTGTTGTAATACTGCGCATCACAACTGCGCGCGTGTATTTCCCCATTCACAAATATTGGCGATCGCGGTCTCGTGTTTCCACTGTTGCACTCTGGGATAGCTTGATGTTCCCCCGCTGCGTGGTGGTGTATTTTTGTCCTACATTGATAATAGCTGTTCAACATCGAAATCCGCATGAAAATTGGCTGATTTTTAAGCCAAAAACGCCAATGTTCAGGTAAGGAATAGATTTTTCTTGGTTTTAGGGTGAAGGGGTTGTGTGAATGTGGATGAATGCATTTTTAATCAATAGAACGGCATTGAAACTACTTGAAACAGCTTACCTCACGTGGGTATAGTACATGTACATCGCACACGATCGCAATTGATTTTTATGTTGGGACTCACGCTTCAACTTTCGATTATCATGGCCTGATGGATATGTTGTGCAAGTGGTAGTTACTCATTTAAACATAATGGTGATCACTCATTAGTAAGACGCCACCAACATCATAGTTGAGGCTGTTCCATTATGTATGCTCACTCCCTGCTTATTGAATGGAGTTATTTGCTTTGATTTTTAAACATTTTAAAATTATTTTTGTTTGTTTTTGAATTAGTTCCAAAATCTTTGGAAGTAATTGTTTTATTCTAGAAATATTTTCTGATAGGTATAGGCATACGTTTTCCTATCATTTTCATTTCTCCATGACATAACTTTGTTATACTTGGTCAATTATTGTAATTCCAATCCCTGGCTCTCGTGGGAAAGAACGATTGTTAAAAACACTTGGTTTGGGCTGAAGGAATTCTTAGTGACAGGGGTTGTGTTTTCTTGTGCAAATGGGAGTGTTCTATTTTTTTAATCAATTTAATTATTTTTGTATTTTATTATTTTACCAGTATGATTAACTTATTTTACCATTACAGACTTTGACTGCCATCCAGGGCTGGGTACCATCCATCAAAATGGGAGTGACTTTAGAAGTATGGCGTCTCGGAGTTGGCCTCTTCTCTGCACATTCATCCAAAGCTCGATGTCAACATTCTTCAAGTGAAGCGACAGGGAGTACATTTACCTTTAGTGTAGGTACTGGTTGCAGAACCTTTCTGGTAATTGTCCTAAGTGTATCTATGGGAAAGGCAGCCTTCAGTTGTATATCAATTCGTTATGAACCACTTCGAGTTTGTGGAGACATTGAACTCAATCCTGGACCAATGCCTCCAACATCACTTGATATGGACTTGATATCACTTGATATGAAACTTTCAAAGTCTGTAGCTTTGCTGTTCAAGGCCGGGTTTTCACTATTTTGGTGTCGTTTTGTGCAGAATTATACATGTACACTCTGTATAGCTTCATTGTAACGACTTAAAAAAAGTAAATTAACAAAGCAATCTTTTTGATGTCAGTGCCTTTTTGTAGGGTCTTACCATTATTTTTGCAATTTTAAGCAATAAACCCCCATAGCAAGCGTGATACTGTACAAAACATAAATGTAAAAATGGTTCATGCAAAAAGAAAAACAAACTGGAAAATACAAAACTGAACAATATTATGTCAGTAGAAGTTATCTAAAAAAACTTGTATAGAAACACATTCAGAAAGAATAAAAAGACATTTAAAAGTGTTATGGAATTCAAGCCTTATGGAAAAGAACAAATGTGATGAAAGTAGCTATAAACTTATAAAAGTGAATGTAAAAAAACATGAATCAAGGTTGTTAAAACCAATATAGTTTTGAAAGACTGTTATCATCCGCAAGCGCAATGGCGACTTTTGCCTGATTCACATCACATCAGCCTTCTTTGCAAAGCTTTATTTTCCCCTGTGTGAGATCTTGCGGAAGAAGGCAAACTGGAAATGTTGGTAAAAAAAGAACAAAAAGTTCATGAATGCAGCATTTACGTTCCTCCAAGTTCTCTTTGTGAGAAAATATAATTTTTGAGGAAGTTGGTCTACATTTGCAAAAACAAAGGACAAAAATTACCTTAGAAACCTTGTTCCGCCACCGATTTTAACAATTTAAAAGCCTGAGTGTTGCAACTTACATGTAATCTTGCTCATCAGTAGATGGCTGCATTTTTCGACTTGGTTTGTCAAGCGAGGGCAGGCAAACAAAAATTGTACCAGTTACTGCATCTAGCGCCATCTAAGTGAATATGGCAGCGCGCACGACGGTCAGCGGTTTGGTTGGTCTGATTTTGTCTGCTTTTGCAAGAAGGGAGCTACATTTTTGAAATTATCTCAACATTTAATGAAAGAAAGACTTATGAATATTTAAGAGTAATTATCCCCTCATGAACAAGACCAGAGAACTGAACTCAGGGACAGGTGGACACTTGCAGTCTAACTTTGTTGATTGGCCTGAGCAGCCATTTATTGAACTTGACACATTTCAGGTTCTCACCCAAAGCTGGTGAAGCGGAACTGCAAATATCTTACATGTGTTCAGGTAAAGTATAGATATTCAGCTAAATGTACAGAGATTGTTCCCACCTGTAACTGGTGGAGCAACTCACGTCAGCAAAATCAGCAAAATGTATAAAGATATCAGCAAAATGTACGAAAAAGCAATTATCAGCATTTGTTTCCACCCAAAGCAGATGGAGTGGTAAATCATTTTGGAGTGTTCCTGTGCAGTACAAAGCCTTCGATATGCAAATTCAAACAGCAATTACAAATTACAGAATACAAAATTACCCAATTATCATGAACAAATTAACAAGGATCCAGTCAAGTATACAATATCTTTTGGGCCAACCATCCTAAGTCATCAATATCAAACGCTGTGATTGGACAGCAATTTCCATGAAGTGCGGCCTGACTTGGGCCTGCACTGGCTTGCTGGAATATCAGTCAACTAATAAGCATTTTCAAAAACCACTAACAACTATTTACGTCTAACGACAGAATTGGTGAGTACCAAATGGCTTTTCTTAATTTGGCCCTTAATAATCTAGTGCTTCCCCCAATTAAGGAAGGGGTCAGGTATTTCCTTTCGGCACATTCCCCGAAGTGTCGTTAATAATAATACAGTGACTTGAAAACTGAGGGCAATTTTTAGGTCCCTGAATGAAATTGGCACCAACATCAACTAAAGTCGGTGACTTTGCCAATTCTGAGGAGGGCGAAGAACCCCCCTAAAACCATTAACCCTAACTCCCTAGGGTACATGTACAAAATTATATTAAAATTGGGGGATTCAGGACCGTTAGGGTTGAGGCAAAAAGGGGCGAAATTCCCTTCTAGCTTCTTAAACCTGGCAACCGAGTACAGGAATTAGGGGATCGCTGTCGATTACTCTAGAATTAGCAAAGTGGACTACCGACAGAAAGTGCATCAAAATTTTTTGCAAAGCAACAAAAGAGGCATTGAAGTAAGCTACCTGTACGGCTGACAGGTGGTGGCACTGAACAGGGTGGAGGAGGGTTGTTTTTGCAAAAACAGACAGAGTTTTCTCTTCGCCAACCAAACGCCTCGGCTACTCAAGCAAAAGTGACCAGGAGTTCTCTCCAGAGCTACTAACATCGTAAGGTCACGCCAGTAACTAGTTCAAGCCATTAAATCACCGTGCAAACAACCGTGAGTGACCACTACTGACCCACTTAGTGACAAGGATCCTCCAATGTCCCATGGTGATAAATTATCTAAAGCTGCAATTTATTTTGCCTCAAATTGATTAAGAGCTGGAATAGCTTGTTTGGGACAGAGCAATATTCAATTGAAAAAGGACAGTTTCGTGTGACGGCAAAATAAGAGATGTCTTAACTTGGATGTGGGTGTTATACATGTACATGTACCTTTGTCAAGAACTGCAAGATTTGTATAAACCTTACAGTTCTGGAAGTAGTGTAAATGGTAAATGAAGACAAGGTCCAACCTGAGGCTGAGCTAAAGACTACCCATACAAAATGCAGTAATTGGAAGAAAAACCAAACCAACCAATAATGGCAACTTTTATTTATATTCAATGTTTAACCTTACAAGTGTCTTTGTTAAACAGCTACCGTAGCCTGGGCCTATTTGACTACATTTTCATGATTAGAAATGTTAACAGTCTCCTCCTTTATTTCTGATTACTTAGACTGGCTTTTTTTACCCATACTGCCCTTACAGACAAAACGTCATACAAGACCTACATGTACTGTACCTTAGCAAAAAATGTCATTCAAATGGGTATATACGTGTATAGCACTACACTGATGTTATACACCACTGTAAAAACAGGGTGTTGGTAAAAGTCGGAGGTAGCCAGAGGTAGTCGGAGGTACATAAACAGAAAGAAGTTATTTTATTCTAATAAAACATTAACAAAATTAACAATAACGATTACAAAATATCCTCATTTGTGTAGGGTGTCAGAATGGAGGTATAATCAACTGCGCCTGCAACAGTATTCACATGCCGGATTACTCGAAAATGTATGAAAATGACAAAGAATTTCTTTAATTAATGCCTACATGTATGTATCAGGTGCGTGTTATTTTGTTTCCTTATTTACCCACCCTGACAACCGTAAATCATCCTAAATGGAATAATACGTCAGGCCGGAGTTAGCAATCAACCAACTCTTCACTTGATTTCTGCACGTGTATGGGTCAACCCGGAGGTTGAGTAAAAGTAGTTCAAACATACGGTACTTGAAAAATTATCAAAAATTACAAAATGTCTGAAATAAATGCCACAAGTGTTTTTCTCTTTATTTATTGACCAAAATATCCGTAAAATGTTCTCCATGGCATAGCATGTCAGGCGGGAGGTAATACATGTTGTGTAATATACAAACTATGATATGGTACATGTACATGTAACTCAATTTCCGGCATGAACGGGACGACCTGGAAGTTGATTTAAAGTACATGGAATTCAAACTACTGTAACTTGAAAAATCATCAAATACATGTATGACATTATTCAGGATGAATTCTTATAGAAGAAATCATTATTTTATTTCTTCATTAAATTTTAGGGCAGTTGTTTTGTGTGTGTACATGTCCAGTGCATGGCGGCGCTAAAAAGGTACAAAAATAACCATGTATCGAGGCAGGCTGGCAGGGGGTCACAGGGTCATTGCAACAGGTAACTTTTGAGTTGTTGTGCATTGTAAAACATTACACTTTTTGTGTAGGTAGGTGAAAAGGAGAGGCAGTGAAGGATAGGATAAAGGAGACGGGGGTAGAGATGTAAAGTGGTTAAACTGGGGAGCCATAAAGATGAGAGACTCAGGAAGTAAAAAACTGCTTGTGTGATATTAACCTCATTTATGTCTTTCATTGGAACTCTTGCTCACAACAGAGTGAATTTTGTTAGCTTGTAGCTACATGTATAAAACTGAACGTGAAGCTTGCTGTGGAGCTCCTTGTCAATCAGTGTTGGTCATTGGAGGATTCCAAAAGATAATGTATGATAAGGAATCTAATGTTCACAATTCAAGATACACACTTGGCAAATTTTGAACTTTTTTTCTGTGAAAAGAAATAAGCAAACTTTACTTGATTTCATTTTACAAATATATGTACATCTAAGTCGTAATGTCAAAGTACACTGTTGAATTATTTTTATTGGCGACAGAGGCAATTAATTTGTGGTTACATGACACCGGGGAAGATTAGAGAATTAGCCTGTGAAATAACAGAAGCATCTTTGAAGGATCTTCCCGTATGTTAACAACTGTTTACATGAAAATTAAATTGCCTGTTATTTTAAATGTCTCATCAATATTTTTACAATTAGTTCTTTGATAACTTCCTTTGAACAGAAGAACTAACAAATTCAGCTTTTGCATTGAGCTCGAAAACAGAGTTCAGTCAATGCAGATTCATTCCGCTGAATTTGCTTTAAATCCTTCCAACATCGACAACATCAAGTCTGGGCATTTGCTTCGCAGAGGGGGGCAAGGTGATCGCTGCCCCCTTCTTGCTTAAAAAAGGGCAGTTTCCCAGAGGAAGTTCTTATGATGCCCATTGATCTACATGCAGAAATTCCTACCACTGGACCATAAGGTTTCGAAGGCCAAGTCTCACAGCTCTTGTATTGCAGACACATCCAGTGACTGGCATTCAGCAGCTGACTACATATTCCAACCTTTGAAACACACTCAATATGGAGCCAATCAAGACATCCCTCGCAGAACAACATCTTTTTGGATTCTTGTGGTTTGTTACAATCATCAGTGATGTAACAAGTGGACCGTGTTACCTCTACTAAACTATTTCTGATATTCACGTAGTACATGTACATGTAGGTCATGGTGTTGCCATCATTTGGGGGTTGGCGAGATATAGGAAGTGCAGACACTGACAAATTGGTATCTTTGCGAAAACTCCTATGATTCCTGCAATCTTTTTGGGTTGAGTCTAGACTTGGTTGCCAACTATTTGGTCTTCAGACTTCTGTTACAACCAGTGGTCTTTATTGATTAGCCTTTGTTTTATACATGTAGTTTGACAGACGTTTATCTTATGTTGTTCATACCATGGTTACAGAGTAGAAGATGAATTAAGTTTTACAATAGTTTGCCTAAGAATGTACAATGTCAAGCAGAAAGATAAAGCACACGTTAAAGAACAACATTTAGGTAAAGGGTGAAGCATGAATTTACCTTTGTACCCTAACCTCTTGACAGACATATATATTATAACATAGGACAATACAAGACATGAAAATGTGTTTTGGCAATGATACACACTGACAAACACTGACAGGCAGGAGATAATACAACGCATTAAAATCCAATTCTAGTCAGTACAAGTGATGTATTCAGAAAGAATTAGATTACAAAATCTTGGTAAATAATTTTTGTTGAGTAAATAATTGAATCCACTGTAATTTGCCATTTTCTACCTAGACAGCTGTTAACAAGTTAGCATCCAGCCTGTTCCTACTTATTCATCTCTTTGCCATCAACCTCTTAAGACAACATCACTAATTGATTAAGAGAAGAGTTACAATGTATGCATCCACAAATTGGTAAGTTTATTTCCATTCCTGGGCAGTGTAGGATTTTCATTACAGCTCATCAATGAAAAGTACTTGCGTTTCATTAATGAATCCTGAGTTTATATTCCCTTTGTCTCAGTCACAAAAATAAGAGGAGCGCCCGGAGTGCTGCGCTGATTTGCAGGCATGACTTGCCGCGCAGCGGTGGCCCCGGGCTAGGCTGCGCAGGTACAATGTATGACATGGTGTTTAGTGAGTGATGTCATTCTTCAAATATTGGCATAAGAGCTGCAGGGACATTTTCAGCGTGAGAATCAACGTATAAGCAGCGTACAGTATATTCCGGAAATTACGGTATATTAAAAATATATCTTTATTAAAAAGAAATATTGATGAGCGGAACTCAAAAGCGAGCGGGGAGGTTCGTTTGAACCCCCCCAGCCTATTGGCCTGGTTGGTGAGGGTGAAAGAATGATCAAATATGGTATGGGTCGAAAATGGGAGTGGATTTGTTTCCATTCATCTACATGTACATGTGTATGAGGTCAGATTGAAGACATTGTTTGATTTTGGTGTCAGAGAAGGGGATATGGTGGCTGACATTTGCTTTTTGGTGCCTAACTTAGCTATTTTGCCAGCTTTTTCAATTTTATTCTGAGGTATGGGAGAAATACACGTAGCTTGTATGGCACTGAGACAATCACTAAAAACACAGCAATGAAGAAGTTGGACATTTTTATCCATTGTACATGTAGGGCGTGGAGGAATGGAGGATGGTAAATAACTCAGCTTTGAACATACCGGTAAAAAGTTTATGTACATGTAGATGTACTGGTATCACTGTTTTATCTGAAAATCTTAGAATACTTAGAATAACCCTAAAAGAGCAGGGTTATATTGGCCCATGTCACAATGGATAGGAAGGGGATTCCCTCCCCAAGAACTCGGCAGTGCCTTGTGCGATTTTGTAAAAACCTTCCAGGCATGTAAAGACACTCTTTTTCATGACAAATGCAAAGTTTGAACTCATTATATGCTTTTGTTGTTCTGGTCATATGAAGTTCAAGGCTACATGTACATGTGTATCATACCAGCTATGGGTACCAGTACCAGTACTGAAAAATCTACGCTGCGCAAGAAAAGCATACATACATTTATCATTTTCACAATATTCATGTCAAAATGACCACAGAGAGTTACTCTGAAAACTCTTAAAGGGCTCAGCTCTTAAAAAAATGCACCTGGTCAATATACTGATTGGAAAAAAATGGGAGGGGACAGATTCTGCCCAGATTTCAATGTCGTGTCTCTCAGCTTCTGTACCTTTTTTCACTCTTGTCTTTGGAAAACCTCCTAAAATCATTATACCTTTTACTTTTTAGTCTAAAAGGGTTTTATTCTAAACCAAAAAACAAGCTTTGCTTCTCCTCAAGTGCATGATCGATGTCAAAAGAAGAAGGGCTCCTTTTTGACCCTATCCAATTACATTAAATAGTTTTGTACTTCATGGTACTATGCATCACTTGTACTGTGAAGAATCGCAGGTTAAATAGCAGGCTACAGTACCTTCAGACAGGGTTTAGATATTTATTTGCCACAGATATGTACATGTACATGTACCTGTAGGTGATCAACTGAGAATGCTGGATGGCACCCAAACATATCGCACGTCTTGGTTTCACAGCTCATGCACACAGAACGGACCTCATGCTTTTTGAACGAACTACATTTTCAAGTTTTATTGTGTTCTCCAAAAATCTCGCCCACATCAGAAAGTAATAGGCATAATGATTTTAGAGGGTTTTCTGTAGGCAAAAGTGAAAATAAGTGCAGAAGCTGTGAAAAGAATGATGTTGAAATTTGTGTACATTTTCAATGGGCTGCCCAGGCTTGTTGCTTCCACTTTCCATTTATGCGCATGCGTACATACATATACAAGCCATTCTAATTGTCTGCTGGATCCCAAATACTTTTCTTAACATTGGGAACAAATCTAGACCGGATGATATCTGAGGGAACCTGTGTGTGTGTTCTTGCGCTCTTTGCCGCTAGATACAAACCCAAGCCCATTGTCAAGAAAAACTATGATTGAATTTCCTTCACCCTTTCACTTCTTAACTTGCGGGCAAATTACTTTGATGAAAATATAAGATGCACCTGATAGATCAAATGGCCACAGCCGAAATCGCTAGAAAGGTAACAATTTGCTATTTTCCAAGCAAAACCAAGAAATTCTCGATGGGATCGACAAATATCTACATGGTGGTAGCCCGATTTTAATTCTTACGTGAACATGCGCCCACCTTTCTCAAGGAAGAAAAGTGCAGTATATTATTGACCATTCTAAAGCCTAGGATGAGCTGTTTCTTGCTATTGGTCTGGATAGATATATGTATATGTACCGTCAGTGGATTCACAACTCTGAGCTTACTCTGAAACACTTTTGTGGTACCCGGTACCTACTGATATTAAACTCAGAAAATGCCTCTGAAACACAATTGCAGTTTTATTATTATTGGGCAACATAACCTTTGTTCACTACATTGGAAAGAAATTCTGGTGGGTGTATTAGATCCTAAAAGGCCTTTTGCTTTTTAAGACAACCATCAACCCTTATGGAAAAGATTGATGCCTGGGTTTTCTTCATATTCATTGCAACTGTCAACAACATCAAATTGAATGGAATCAGAATACAACTCAACATCGGAATTGCACTTAACCTTAGTGTTTTGAGCTTGAACATCTACTTTGGTCTTTTTACTTGGGGCAGGTGGCCTTCCAATTAGAGGAGCTCCCGCACACGAAACACGCTCCTCCAAAACCCTGAGGCATGTTGACCTGAGCACTGTAACATTGAGACTGCTCAAAGTGATGAAAAGTAGAAGCAGCACATTCATAAGAGCTCTTAGCCTCTTAGCCTGCTGCTTTCTCCTGCTTAATCTTTCTGGCGGCTTGATTTTCTGCAAGGGTAATTTTGTCATCATCTTGGTGTGCAGCCAGTTGATGCTCCTCATACTCCGTAACCATGGCCCGACTGTACATGCTGGAATCAGCCACATGAATCAACTTCTGTCTCTTGTTGATGGTACTGGACAGTGTTGCTTTTTCGACCGACAAGGAGGGGTTGTCAGCACCTAACTGGTCTCCTTCAGTTTAAACCAAGTCTTTGACTTGCTTAGAAAATAATAAATATTGCTTAGTATATTCTTGAATAAAATTCGGGTGAAACAGCGACAATGGAAGTAAAAGGATTCAATCCTTTTATAAAGATAAAGTGTGTCTAGCCTGTGCCAGACCAGTGTGAAGTGAATCTCCTATACCCTATGCACCCCCACAAGAGTATGCTACATGCACCACTGAAACTTCCACTACACATTTTTCCAACCATTCACAGCTGTACATTCCACCCTTTATGCTCAAAGAAAACAAATATGTTCTAATTCATACCCGGTCACTCACACTTTCTTTGGTATATATTCATCATAAATGGGTGTGTTCTTTTGATGACTTTGATAAAGTGTTATATTTGGAAATAACTGGTTTTTTCCTTTAACAAAACTTCCTGACTGAAATATTGGGTTTCTGGAGAAGTACATGTAAGGAGATACCGATATATAAGCCTTTTGGTTGAATACAGGGTACGTGTACATGTGTGTGGAAATCATCCACAATCAGTTGATTAAAGTTGTTTTTTACTTTTGTTTCTTTTCAGGCACTGCGCTGAGAACGCTGGTTTACTGACACCATTGTGCTGTCACGGGAGGGAGCCAGCAGATAGACCACGCCCACCCATTTCACTTTGCCACTCATCTGGTGGTCACTAAAGGACACCATTCAGGTTGATGGGTTGTACTGATGAACGATTGACTGACGGAGCAGGAAGGAGAAATACAGTAAAAAGGTACAATGGCGTATCAATGTTCATGTACATACATGTACACGTACATTGTATGTACGTGTACATGTACATGTACCTTGAGTTGTGTGTATAGCACTTTCTATTGGCTGTAGAGGAAAAAATAAACACTGAACTGTTTTTTTTTTTTTCTTTTTTTGGCCTGCTGTCTCGGCAGTTATTTTGATACCATCTACTGTTTCTTTAGCTTCCAATGGTGACATCATAATAATATCTTCATTGTCCGTCTTCGTTTCGGCATCTGGTTCCTACTCTCATGGCTTCTGTTCGGTTTCAGTGAAGCCCACACATAGGCGTTCAAGTACGTTTTCATTCATTTGTTTTTCATTTTGTTTCATGCTCAACTAACCTTCTCACATACCACTTCAGCATGTTGGCATGGAAGGTCTTGACTGTACCGTGGCCAAGATCTATACGGTAATCAATGTTTCCGACTTTGGCTAGTACAGGGAAAGGACCCTTCCACCATAGTAATAGTTTGTTTTGGTCAGTATGTAGGAGTAGTAATACGAAGCCACCGCCATTGAAACTTTGGGCTCAACTTTTTGCATTGTAGCAGTGTTTGTTCACATCTACCGACGTTTGCAAATTCTGCTCTGCAATTTCCCATGTCTTTTCTAGACGCTCGCAGCGATCGAGAACATGTTGGTGTATAGTTTTAATTTTGGGACTTTCAACTTTACCCGTCCAAAGTTCGTGTAATATAGCTATCGGACTATGGACTGTGCGACTGTAAAGTACTTTGAAGGGTGCAAATTTCAAGCTTGAGTGAGGGGTTTCATGATATGCAAAGAGGAGAGGTCCAGGATAGCGATCCCAACCGCGCAGCTTTTCTGCGTGAAGCCGTTTCAACATTAGTTTAAGTACACCGTTCATGCGTTAAACCAAACGGTTGCACGAAGGATGTAATGGAGTAGTGATCATCTGTTTTATTGACAAGAGCCTACTCGTTTCTTTCATGAGATCTGATGTAAACTGTGATCCCCGATCGGAAAGAATTTCAGTTGGGAAGCTGACTCGTGTGAATACATTTACATGTACATGTACTACCCTGGTAGTTTCAGTACTACTGGCAGGTAGAGCAACGGCTTTTGGATGCCGCGTAATCAATCAGGGTCAATATGAAACGATGGCCTCTGTCAGATTTGGGATGATGAAGGGGGCCTGTAATGTCCACAGCCACACGTTTAAATGGCATATCTATAAGGGGCATATCTCCCAGTGGTACATGTACCTTGGTCACTTTGCCTTTGGAATAGTCCATTGACATATGTCGTAGGAACGACAATATTTCGTGAGCTACAAAGTTAATTACGTTGACTCGATATTTAATAGGAACTACAAGTTGAGGACTCGCATCTCCATATTGGAAAGTGGGGGATTCGAACTTCCTATACAACACACCATCAAGCCAGTAGAAAGTGGAAGTTGATCCGTATTTGTTGCATTTCTGATTGCCCTTCTCTGCAATTTCTCTTATATGGGCCAACGACGGATCATTAGCTTGTTCGCTCATAATTTCAGATTTCGAGATGACTGGAATACTTTCAGGTACCTTAAGTTTCCTTAATGGTCTATCCTGCACAGCTCGTTGTGCTCGGGTCATCACTGCACATGACATAGTATCAATGCTCCTCTCCAAATTGAGTGTTTGATGAGACACCACATTGCCAGAGCAGGTCAGGATTATTCGGTGATCTGACACCTGTTATGTTACCTAATATGACGTCGTACACTGTCTCATGCCAAGCGCATCAGTCCAGCCAACGAAGTAGAGTGAGTCTAATTTAATTCTTGCGACTGGAGATACGCGAACAGTTACATCGACAAGAATACACGACTTTTCGGCACCAGTGAGTTGTTCATCGGGAACAAGGTCATGTTTTATGACTACTGAGCTACAGCCGCCGTCGCATATACATTAACTTAACATTTGATGTTGTTAACCCAATCCGTCTTTGACTGGCATCGTAGAACAATCCAAGTTTTTACACGCCGCGCTCATTACAGGGAGTCCATATCTGCACATCAATGTTGCGTAACCCTCTTGTGTACAACATTCAATGAGCGGCGTGAAATCAGGCAAGGTCGATATACATGTATAAGCTACAGTTTCTGTTGCACTAGGTGGACCACTTTCTCTAGATTTCGTGGCTTTCTGTGTGTTTTGCTCCATGTCACATTCAGCCTCAAAAAGGCCAGTAATTGCTGAAGCTATCACGTTATAGCGACTTTCTCAATTTCTTTAAACTTACTGCAGCAGTTACGTGCTATGTGACCCGGTTTGCCACATACAAAACACTTACCAGATGATACATGTACATCTCGTGGTGTGTTGGCGTTGGTGATAGGTTTCAATGATTTGGCAAACAGTGCACTATGCATCTGCTTCTGATCTACATATTGGAACCACCTACATGTATTTGAATATTGGCCGCACAGTTTGCTGTTCCCAATAAAGGGAGCAAAGCTGCCGTGAGCATCCGTATACTGCTCTGCAAATTGGGCCATTTCCATAACATTAGCCAGTTTATGCTCTTATAGGAAAAGAGCTACATGTAAGTGATCACTGCATCAATTCATGAACTGTTCCCGCAAGAGTAAATCTTTCAGACTGTCATACATGTACATGTATATCTTAGGTACACATGTATTTTGGCCATAGCAACCCAACGCATCAGTAGGTTATCAAGACGGACTGCAAACTGTGGCGCACTTTCGTCTTTCTCAGGTTTTGCCAACCAAAATTTCTCTCTAAAGGCATGCTCATTCAGGTGGAATTGCTTGAGTAACATCTCCTTGAGCATTTAGTATTTGGCTGACTCATCTGAACTCGGCCAAGAATACACATTGAGTGCTTTGCCTTTCAGGAGAGCACTTCTATGTACATTGTTGGCCCACCACTCGGGGTTCCGTTCTTGCATGTGTACTGTTCGAAATGCCCTGACATATTGCAACTGCAATCAGACTGCACATTTGCTATCTTGGCAATTGGGCAAACGCAATGGTCGATACCACCCTTCCATAATTCTCTCAATCAGCTTTTGAGGAATTTGTTCCGGCTAAGACGTTTAAAACAAATTCAAACCAATCAACATTGTAAAATCTAAGAAGAATGACGATGCCACTACGCTCTCTAGGTTGCAAAACATCTCTAGATATTTCCCAGGAGTGTAGCCATTGCATGATTAAACGATTAAATCCCATAACTAAAAGAGCATCTCTAGATTTATTTGAGTTTGCCAATCAATTTCGGTGGAATTTATAATGATAAAATATCCAGGGTTTTTTTTTACCTTGCTAGTTATCAATGTAGTCTTGTAATTTAAACGTCTGCTCATTTTCAGTTAAGTGTGAACCTGACTCATGATGTGTATTTATAAAAACACCAAACAAAATAAATAAATCAAACTTAATTAACACCTTTTTAAATAAGCAAGCATGGACATCAACTACAGTCAACTCGTGATTAAAGTGAACAAAAACAACACCTTTTTTGCCAAGTTTCCCAATTTAATAGATGCTTACAAAGTGCCTAGAGTTAGAATGGACTTCTTTGTACACCGTTGGTCTAGCGATCCTATGTCGTTTTATCACAACCAACTCAACTTTGGGGTATATTGTACCACTATGGCCTGCGGTGTCGGATGGGACGTACTCAAGGACTCAAACTCATACATTTTAGCTCTGTTTAATTTCCATGTGTATTACATGGTTAGAAAGGTCTTGTTTGATTGCAAAATACCCATCCCCAAAGATAACGTGTTTGACGCTTTGAACAATAATTGAAATCTTAGAAAGTTTAACGATGGGTGTTTATTGTTTAATGTTGACTCGACTTTATTGTTTAGATAGGCACGAGACACCACCACAAATGGATTAGGTACCACTTTTTATTATGAAAATGGATGCAAAGCAGTCCCCGGATGCAATTGCAACAAACGTGACTTGGGAGGACACGGAAAATACATATATCTTTATGTGACTTACATGGGATTTGGCATTCCTGTTCCCCCAAGAGCGTCAGGACACCCAAGCCATTATACAATGACTTGCATTGAACAATCGGACGATAGGAAACTTGCTTGGCAAGATTTTATACCAAAACGACTCACTTGACGAACTCCGGCTTGACTGCAGTGAATGAATCGATCAGAGCTTATGTGTACGTGTTGAGCGTAAGCACAGACCAAAACCATCGTATTAGCCCAGGCTAGAGGATTAGATGCGCAACGACAATTTGTAAACATTAGGGAATCTCTCAAATTGGTTCTCGATCTAAAGCGATCGATCGATCAGTTTCAAAACTCGTTACAATATGCTAAAACGTCTTTGAACTTTGTTGTATCACCCGAATGGGCTGAGAAAGGGATGCGAATTGCCTCGCCGGATTGACCATGTCAGACGGGGCAGGTTGGCGGTGAAAAAAGGGGATGCAAGTGGGCTGAAAAAAGGATGCGGATTGCCTCGCCGGTTTGACCGTGTCAGACTGGGTTGGTTGCCGGTGAAAAAAGGGGATGCGAGTGGGCTGAGAAAGGGATGCGATTTGCCTCGCCGGTTCAACCGTGTCAGAGTGGGTTGGATGCCTGTGAAAAAAGGGGATGCGAGTGGGCTGAGAAAGGGATGCGAATTGCCTCGCCGGTTTGACCGTGTCAGACAGGGTTGGTTGCTTGTGAAAAAAGGGGATGCGAGTGGGCTGAGAAAGGGATGCGAATTGCCTCGCCGGTTTGATCGTGTCAGACAGGGTTGGTTGCCTGTGAAAAAAGGGGATGCGAGTGGGCTGAGAAAGGGATGCGAATTGCCTCACCGGTTTGATCGTGTCAGACAGGGTTGGTTGCCTGTGAAAAAAGGGGATGCGAGTTGGCTGAGAAAGGGATGCGAATTGCCTCGCCGGTTTGACCGTGTCAGACAGGGTTGGTTGCCTGTGAAAAAAGGGGATGCGAGTGGGCTGAGAAAGGGATGCGAATTGCCTCGCCGGTTTGACCGTGTCAGACAGGGTTGGTTGCCTGTGAAAAAAGGGGATGCGAGTGGGCTGAGAAAGGGATGCGAATTGCCTCGCCGGTTCGACCGTGTCAGACTGGGCTGGTTACCGGTGAAAAAAGGGGATGCGGATTGCCTCGCTGGATTAACCATGTCAGATAGAGCTGGTTGCCGGTGAAAAAAGGGGATGCGAGTTGGCTGAGAAAGGGATGCGAATTGCCTCGCCGGTTTGACCGTGTCAGACAGGGTTGGTTGCCTGTGAAAAAAGGGGATGCGAGTGGGCTGAGAAAGGGATGCGAATTGCCTCGCCGGTTTGACCGTGTCAGACAGGGTTGGTTGCCTGTGAAAAAAGGGGATGCGAGTGGGCTGAGAAAGGGATGCGAATTGCCTCGCCGGTTCGACCGTGTCAGACTGGGCTGGTTACCGGTGAAAAAAGGGGATGCGGATTGCCTCGCTGGATTAACCATGTCAGATAGAGCTGGTTGCCGGTGAAAAAAGGGGATGTGAATGGGCTGAGAAAGGGAAGTGAATTGCCTCACCGGATTAACCGTGTCAGACGGGGCCAGATGCCGATGGAAAAAAGGGAATGCGAGTTTGGGGTGGAATTTTGATTCTATTCAGTAGGTGGCGCATGCCTAATACGAGGTGACAATTCAATTGAACCTGTAGAAGTACCCTTTTCTTCGCAATTATTTCTAACGTTACATTCATTTCTACATATGAAAATAATACTTGATATACCTCAGATATAAAGGAGATATGATGATGCCACTATAATATCTTAGATAAGAAAATGGTTTCAAAATGTCTTTAGTTGTAATTGCCAGCATGCACTTCAATGTTGTTACTGGGAAAACGATTTAATAAACTTCACTTAAAGTTTACCTTTGACAAATAATGAAAATTATCGGTCAATATAGAACAGCAAAAGTGAAAACCATAAACATTAGGTTTTTATTGAATTTACATTTCCAAACTAAATTAAAAATTAAACAGATTTTAAATTGATACGGCGATGAAAGATTTCTTTTAAGTTAACTACATGTACTTGTTTAACATACAGTTCAGCTGATTTTTCTGTCACGGTCAACATTGTTAAATTATTTGTGATCTTTCAGATTCAAAATGAATGAAACAACCATCCAGATACACGAAACAGGAAATTTCCAGACTTGGAGGTACAGTTGTGACATTTCATATAAATGACATGCAAAAATTATCCAGCAATAGTTGCACTAGCACTAACATCCCTGTTTTGTATTGGTCTTAAAAGTCTGTTTTTTTGACGACCATGCTTTAACTGCTAAATGACAAAATCATTGAACAGTGACAGCAATATTCATGTATGCTCTCTTTTCAACGTTTCTTACATCTTAGCTTGTAATTAAATTGTTGCATGGGCACTGATATTCAACGTTCCATCGAAATGTATTTAATGAAATTTCAATTTCAGCATTTTTCTTTTGTTATCCTTATGTTTGTACACAGCCCATCCCACGAAATAAGGTTTTCTATTAAAGAAAGTGTGGGTTTTAAATTACCGAGCCGAAACCCACTCCTGTTTGTTTATTTATTATCAAACAATACCACCGTGCATGAACATGATCAGTCAAGTGGGGAATTAATAAGTAGTATTGTTTGAATTCACCGATGCATGCCAGGTCGTATCCCTTGGCATATTTTTCCTTTTCTACGCATGCTTTTATTATCCTGCATTGTTTTACAGGCTTAGATATTTTTACTTGCGACAAGAAATTGTTCTAGCGTGTCCTGTCAATACTCAACCCTCCAATCAGTACATAAGTTTGAAACAAGATGCAACACTGCCTCTGTGCTTAGGATGAAGAATAGCTAACTCTTGCATTCATCTCAGCTTTCACAGTGGCAGTTTGTCTTCTCGATTATTTCCATGGAAACATGGAAATGCTGTGCAGAGTTAACCTGGACAATGTCATCATACAGAGAAAATCCATCTCTCGATTCTATCATCTTCAACATAGAAATTATGTCGCCTTTCGTGAAGGCCATTCCAAGCAGCCACGTTTTCATTTATTTCCCCTTTCTGCAGGCTACAGTCAAAGCCATACGTAGTAAAAAAATATCCTTTCTCACCAAAATTAATGTGGCGTGCAATGCCCATGACACTCTCCCTCTGCTGCCGTAATCTTTTGGCAATTCCTCTGGATCGGCAGTCACAGTCTCGGGGATCTGGGTTGTCACTTTTTTTTTCAATACCTGTAACTGTCTTATGCAATGACTTATTGCTTTTCCTCTCTGTGCCTCGCTTTCTGATGTCATGTGGAAGTGCACCATTTCTAACTTGGAACTCTGTAGCTGTCAAGAATGGCTGGATTATGTTCTATTTCTGCAAGCAGGGGATTGTTGTCGGGGAACTCTTGCGGGCTGCTCACCATCACGTGCTTCTCCTGTCCGGAGGTGACCAGCTGATCAGTCTCGTTTCTACCTTGTTGTTCTTGCTCGTTTGTATGTTAGGCGTAGTGTAATTTTCAGCTTGTTTATCATTCATAGTCTCATGGTCGCTATTAAAGTCTCTACCTGATGGCTCTTTTGAAAATGAAAGAAGACGTATACATCTTGATTTTACAGCATTTTTATGTTGTTTAACGTCTTCTGACTCTGCAATGCTGCTATCGTTCCGGAGGCAGCTACCCCAACCAATCAGACGCTGTGCACGTCACGCTGGCTGACGTCACACTTCTCCTTCATCGCCGAGGGTATACAGTTAGAAGTCGAAAATCGCGTGCTGGTTTGTACCTGTTATGTCTGCCAGTCTACTGCGCTCTACCTACCCAAACAGTCACTACATATGCAAATTTCCCAGGCACCTATTATTGTTTGCTGTCGGCGGCCACCTTCTACTGTTCACGGGGCTCTGGAAAAACATCACCTCGGACAGCTGGGTCCTTTCAACTCTCCCCCTTGGATATTCTCTCGAGTTGACAAGCACCCCGCCATCCAAGGCGATACTACGTCCGACCCCTGTTCCCCACAACAAGGACCAATGCGTGGCACTGGAGTCGGAGATAATTTCCCTTCTTCAAAAATGGGCTATTGTTCATGTTCAACCCGACCAGCTGGGAGTGGGGTTTGTTTCAACATTCTTCCTCACACCCAAGAAGGGAAGAGACAACTGGCGTCCTATCATCAACCTGAAGTCATTGAACAAATTCATACGTCCAAAGAAGTTTTGTATGAAAATTATCTCGACAGTGGTACACTCCCTAACGGTTCCGATCCGTTCCACACTAAATGTGGGGGAGGAATTTGACACCTCCACGGCTGTGTCAACATGGAGGCCGAGGAAAGAAAAGGAAGCATCGGGAGGACCAAGCGGGGCGCAGGAAGCCTCTGCCATCCAGTCAAACCAGGGCCCAGGGTTTAGCGCTCACAGCTTCCGCATTGGCACAGCTGCTGCCACGGCCATGAATGGCATCCTGTTGTCACAGACTAAGACCCTGGGGTGGTGGAAAACCCAAACCCTAATCCCCACACTCACTTATACTCCTCCGAGTAGGACGTCTGCTCCTCTGTTCCTTTGGTTTTGTTTTTTGTTTGGGTTTGGGGACAGTATTGTCTACCGGGCAGCAGAACACATGGGTCACATACCTTCTCTTGGAATCCTCACATGGCTGGGCACCCGGGGAGCCAGAATATCCTCACTCCTTCCATATGTCAGGGCCCAGCTTCAACACACACCTGCCCCTGATGTGTTGGTGGTCCACATTGGGACTCATGACCTCTTCACCACGCCGGTGAAAGAGATCTGGGAGAGGCTGGAGGAGGGCCTCAAAGGCATTCACCATTTGCTCCCTAACACTACCATCATATGGTCAGATATTCTGTTGCACCTTATTTACTATGGCCTGGAGCGCTCTGGAGTTGGCCAGAGAAATGTCTATGCCCTTAATAAATATGCCCATAGGCTGTGTAGACACCTAGGGAATGACCCTGCCTTAGGTCACTCTGACAGCATAAACCCTAGCCAACATTGCATCTTCTGGCGGGATGGCTTACATCTCTCCCAGCTACATGTAGGCAACAAATTGTTCGGCCAGAACTTAGTCGCTGCTAAAACTTTCTTCAAACACAACCCTGGGCCATCCTCCATCGTCCCCCCATTTCCAAGCCCTAGCCTTTGTATAATACATGTATATGCATATGTTCGTATGGTGTTATATCCATGTAAGTGGGGGGGTGTAGCTGGCTCGAGAACAAAGTTGGAACTTGTTTGGCATGAGTCACGTCCTGTTTTGGGCCTAAAAGCCCCAATCGCGGCTGGCTTCTCCCCCGTGGCCCCCTGTACCTTTGGGGGTTGGGGTGGGGGCAAACTTACCAGTGGCGACTTGCCGCACACACAGTCTCTCTGTTACTGGCCACCAGTTAAAGGTTCGGCGTCTCCTGCCCGTTACTCATGCATCACAAAATCCGGCGTTTCATGCCTGTTACTTATGCATTATTAAATTCAGCATCTTTTGCCCATGACGCTACGGAGAAGTTCTTTTGTGATAGTGGTGCTATGTTGTTAGCACTGTGTACTTAACTAATAACTATATTGTTGCCTTTACATTTGTATGATTTTAAAGTGATTCTAGGGCCCTATGGCAATATCTTTTAATCTATAACATTTTGCATTTGTTATCTCAAGTTGTGGCTGCAATAAACGCTCGGCGAGAAAGGGTTGAAGCATACCCGAGATCCGTGTTCCCGTGTCCTCTCAACTTCTCTGGGACAATACCAATATTCTGGTACCTGAACAATACATTTATGAGATTACGTGTACTTCCTTATCTTTGCATTGAGTGGCACTGACACTCACTGGCTACTACGAAAAACTCACCCTGATTTAAGAATGAGAAACGTAGCTCTGCTCCATGCAATATACAGTAAACTGCGGCTAAGTCAGCAGTCTTGGGACTCAAGAAATTATGACTACTTACGCAAAGGCTGACTTGTGCTGTAAGTCGCCATTTTGCTGTCTTACAATCAGGCAATCTTTGGGCAGGGAACCAGACTCTGTTCAATAAGGCGACCCCCAAAATGGAGAGAGTGCATGCATGTAGCACTAGAGGGGTTACTGGTATTGATGTACTCATGCTGGCCGATTATGAACCACGGCCTGTGCTGCTAATAAACAGACATCAGTGGGACTTGTTACTTGACACTTCTTGGCAACCCCGGCGAAGGAAACTGATAGCGAAGCACAAATTTTGACATGCACAAAAGAATTTCTGTGGTTTTGTGGAGAAGGGACTTAGAAAAACATGCCGACTTATACAAAATGACTTAGACGATATGACGAGTTACGCGATGCCGACTTAGGCGGAGTTTACTGTAGCTACTGTATACCCCAGACAGGGCTGTCCTCATGCAAAAGAATTACCCTTACAAACCAACAGCTTTAGAGATCGGTAACAAATCTTCCAAAGGATCCTCAACGTACCCGTCCTTTACCAACTCCGATTTCCGTCCACCGTGCCTTGTAAACAATCTGTCTGGCACTTCCGCTTGGGCAGCAGTGGTTGCTCCCCTGGATTGGAGGCAATGCAAGCCAAAACTCTTCATATCTGCAACAAACACAGGGCTAAAACCTCAAGGATAACTTCCCTTACACTTGAATCCGAGTGTGGCTGATTAATACCCCTCAATTTGTACCCGTCTTTAATGTTTGACTGAGCATGAAAAATAAAGGCATCTGATTCAGAAACTTCAGCTGCAGATAAATATTTCTGGAACAACTCTACTGGACTATACCTAGAATCTGTCTTATTTCTGACTATTTGTCTACCCTCTCAATACTGGTCAGTTGTGCTTGACAGAATGAGCAGAGTAAAATCCTCCTAAATAAAAGAAATGCCACGTTCATACTTGGGTGGTGATACCCTGCGGTGGTTGGGTACGCTTAAGTTTTAAGCTAGGTATTGATCGCTTCAGCAATTAAAATACTCCAAATAAAGATCAATAACTGGCACAAAGAATTATTCTCACTGTATATTAGAGTTGATTTATTTCTATTTGAAATCAAGTTGAGAAATTTGGGACTGTCCCAATATTGAGATTGAGAAAATTTACACTATTGCGGATACTAATAAATGGAGTTGACAGTGATATGGATTGATTGACCTGTAATGAAAAAAAGCTTATGGTGTGATCATTACAAAAATAAAAAGGTAAGTCATAAGATATGGCAGAGCCAGTGGGCAAAGGGATAATTCAAGGATAAAAGGATAATTGGTCACTTGGGAGACATTCCCATAGGAACGTGAGCAAAATTTTCAAACTTTACCGTCCCATAATTCAATATTCCCTAATCCGATCTCAACCAAACTTTGCATGTTTCCCTTTCAGACCCTAATCTATCATCTCTCAAAATGTGGACCGTAAAAAAGTTCCTCCTTTTAGTAGTTGGAGCATTAGGGAGACATTTCAATGTCTCCCTAATGACCGATGTCTCCCTAATGTTGAAAAATTTACCACAAAATGTCTCCCAAGTGACCTATTGGAAATATTAAAGGATAGGCTAAAGGATAAAAGGGCCCTGTGCAACCTGCTCTCTCTACAGAGTTCAGCTGTGTAAAGACCACACAATGAAACAAATCAGTATATGTAATAGTCATTGAATCCAAACATAAAACAGTCATTATGCTTCGTGCATGGTCAAACTTTCCACAAAACTTTCATGAAAATGCAACTAACGAATCCAGTTCAAATGATAAATTTTTGAACTGACTTGGAGCTCACACTTGGCCCACACGTACTACGAGACAAATCTGTCAATGTGAACAGGCCAGAAATGTGCGTAAATGAACGATAAACGTTGCAAAACGTTTATGACAAAATTGAACTTACGTTCTGACAGAGCAAACTCCTGCTAGAGAAAGGTACATTGTCATGTACGCCACAGAGAAGTACGTCGCATAAGTGTGGCGTACAAGAATACCTTCATGTCTGGTACAATCTAATGGACTGGAACCCATTGTTGCAGACTAATATTGATGAGGATATGGTTAATTTATGATTATGACCATGAACAATCACTGGGGCCACTTTACACAGAAAATGTAACGATTTAAATATTATGTCGGGACTGTGTTGAACAAGTAGGAACACTCAAGGTTTGTGAGAAAGTGTGTGGTGTGGAAATCTGAGAGACTCCTAGAGTTAACAAAGTCTGACCACCACAGAAACGTGAGAAAGCTTGACATGAGCCACTTCACTAAATCGGAAAAAACCTGTGTATGCGGAAAGACACATTGTAACTGATCTCAAGGTCATAAGATCTGCCTCTTTGTTTGCATTATACAAGTAAGAATCTATCATTCCTTCATAACTGAAGCTAGGTACCAGCCTTTTCTAGACCTTCTAGAGTAAACTTTACGAGTGAAAAGACCGTGGGATCTTCAATTCCAGCCATTTTGTGTGCTCAAGATATGGATGTTTAACCTCTTTAATAATTAGTGCGGGGGAATTACACTTTTTACTTAAATGCGTTAAATAATCAAAGGGGTCTGTGCTTATGTGCCTTTTCCAAGACCCCTAGCCCAATCTGACCACTGTAAGAAAGCTCCCAAGTACAGCTTCCCTTTCCTCCCTTACATGTAAGTCCAGCATTACACTCAGAAGCTGAGCTGCTGAATGCCTCAATTCTGGTGATTCCTCTTCCATACTTGAAGCCCAAATGTCATTGCTGAATATGATCTGCATAGAGACAACAAAACTGTCATGATCTGTACAGAGACAACAAAACTGTCATGATCCGCACAGAGACAACAAAACTGTCATGATCCGCACAGAGACAACAAAACTGTCATGATCCGCACAGAGACAACAAAACTGTCATGATCCGCATAGAGACAACAAAACTGTCATGATCTGCACAGAGACAACAAAACTGTCATGATCCGCACAGAGACAACAAAACTGTCATGATCTGCACAGAGACAACAAAACTGTCATGATCCGCACAGAGACAACAAAACTGTCATGATCCGCACAGAGACAACAAAACTGTCATGATCTGCACAGAGACAACAAAACTGTCATGATCCGCACAGAGACAACAAAACTGTCATGATCCGCACAGAGACTACAAAACTGTCATGATCCGCACAGAGACAACAAAACTGTCATGATCTGCACAGAGACAACAAAACTGTCATGATCCGCACAGAGATAACAAAACTGTTATGATCTGCACAGAGACAACAAAACTGTCATGATCCGCACAGAGACAACAAAACTGTCATGATCTGCACAGAGACAACAAAACTGTCATTAGTACTATTTTTAATTTAGACATATGAGAAATCTAACCCTAATGCAAGTATTTCACTTTGAGTAATATTCTCTGTAAACTTAACATTGCCACGTCTTCCGGCAAATATCGGCCAGTTTCTAGGAATTTCATATGCTACAGTAGTTGTACTGGTTTCCCTAGATTATAACCATCTGGGAATAAGATCGGCCAGTATGGTGCCAAAACAAGCATGGGTTAATCAAAGCGCCAACTGCCTTGGTACTTTCCATGCACTTGATAACTCTGGGTGTCAAGGCGATTGGGGGTACAACCCAATTGTTTTCTTTTTTCCAGTCTACAGTGAAAGCATCTACTGTTTCACAACCTGGATTATGGTATCTAGAATTAAACCTTGCGACTTGTTTATTGTAATAAGTGGCAAACCTGTCTACTGTATGAGGCCTCCACAAAAAATGAGAATACAGTACTTGATCAGATATACCCCAGTTGTCCTGATCCATTTGCCTACTTAGCATATCAGCTTTTTGGTTCGGGGACCTTGAAATCCACTCCATATCTATGCGAATATTATTACTCCAAAATGCTCAGGCCTATCTCCTGAAGTTCAGGGTTCATACTTCCACGTGCTACTATTCGCACAACTGCTTGGTTATCTGTAAACCACTTAGTCCGGTGGTTGGACAGTTTACACACAAACTACTTGAGAACTGAGTCAACTGCTTTGCGTTCTTTCCATGTGGAACTCTTCCTAGACTGACTTCTGTCCCAGGATCCCTGGGCCTTATCATTACTCAACGTTACTCTACCACATAGCCACTATAGCCCTTGTCACTTGCTTCAGATTACACTATACCTTGTTTTATAGCAGCAATTATCCTGTAGGGAATTCTGACTGTACATAAACTGAGATTGATGTCATATCCAAGCCATTCCAATTGTCTGCTGGATCCCAAATACTTTTCTTAACATTGGGAACAAATCTAGACCGGATGATATCTGAGGGAACCTGTGTGTGTGTTCTTGCACTCTTTGCTGGTAGATACAAACCCAAGCCCATCGTCAAGAAGAATTATGATTGATTTTCCTTCACCCCTTCACTTCTTAACTTGCGGGCAAATTACATTGATGAAAATATAAGATGCACCTGATAGGTCAAATGGCCACTGCCTAAATTGCTAAAAAGGCAACAATTTGCCATTTTCCAAGCGAAACCAAGAAATTCTCGACAGGGTGGACAAATATCTACAGGAGGATCGCAGGTCAACGGCAATACCGTACATAACCTTTGTTCACTATATTGGAAACAAATTCTGGTGGGTGTATTAGATCCTAAAAGGCCTTTTGCTTTTTAAGACAACCATCAACCCTTATGGAAAAGATCGATGCCTGGATTTTCTTCATATTCATTGCAACTGTCAACAACATCAAATTGAATAGAATCAGAATACAACTCAACATCGGATTTGAATTTAACTTTAACTTTTTTGAGCTTGAACATCTACTTTGGTCTTTTTACTTGGGGCAGGTGGCCTTCCAATTAGAGAAGCTCCCGCACACGAAACACGCTCCTCCAACACCCTAAGGCATGTTGACTTGAGCACTGTAACATTGGGACTGCTCAAAGTGATGAATAGTAGAAGCAGGACGTTTGTAAGAGCTCTTAACCTCTTAGCCTGCTTGACTGCCGCCTCTGCCACCCTCTTCTGCTTCATCTTTCTGGCAGCTTAATTTTCTGCTTGGGTAATTTTGTCATCATCTAAGTCTGAAGTAGAAGCAGGACGTTCATAAGAGCTCTTAACCTCTTAGCCTGGTTACGTGTAACTGCTGCTCTCTTCTGCTTAATCTTTCTGGCGGCTTGATTTTCTGCAAGGGTAATCTTGTCATCATCTTGGTATGCAGCCAGTTGATGCTCCTCATACTCCGTAACCATGGCCCAACTGTACATGCTGGAATCAGCCACATGAATCAGGGTACATGTACATGTGTGTGGAAATCATCCACAATCAGTTGATTAAAGTTGTTTTTTTCTTTTGTTTCTTTTCAGGCTCTGCGGTGAGAACGCTGGTCTACTGACACCATTGTGCTGTCTTGGGAGGGAGCCAGCAGATAGACCATGCCCAGCCGTTACACTTTGTCACTCATCTGGTGGTAACTGAAGGACACCATTCAGGTTGATGGGTTGTGCTGATGAACAGTTGACCGACAGAGCAGGAAATTCATGAAGGCAATAAAGAGGTGAGTTTCTATCAGGCCATTTTCGTCTTGTCTCAAGAAAGTTTTATGTCGCTGTAATACATGTACATGCATGCATACATGTGCATGTGCACAGCTATGTTTATTTGTTGCATACTCACTGAATTCAAATTCACACCATGTACATGTACTTATATCTGACCAAAAGGAAGCCAAATGAATTAGTTTCTTTTCAATTTTGAAAATATTCAACTATTTTTCAACTTTATATTTACCACTTTTCAAATCCTGACTCTAAATAAGTACCAGTTTGCATGTACATGTACATGTATGACTGTGGATGTCACATATCATTTCATATTGGTTAGTTTCAGGTTTAGTTTCATGTTAGAATAACAATGTCTAATGTCAGTGTTTTTTGTTGAATTGTTCCAAACTCAATATTGTAACCGTACTTTAAGGAGAAATACAGCGAAAGGGTCCAATGGAGTATCAATGCACATGTACATACATGTACACGTACATGTACATTGTTTGTACATGTACATGTACCTTGAGTTGTGTGTTAGCACTTTCTATTGGCTGTAGAGGAAAAAACAAACACTGAACTTGTTTTTTTTCTTTATTTGGCCTGCTGTCTCGACAGTTATTTTGATATCATCTACTGTTTCTTAAGGTCCCAATGGTGACGTCATAATAATATCTTCATTGTCCGTCTTCGTTTCGGCATCTGGTTCCTATTCTCATGGCTTCTGTTCAGTTTCAGTGACACCCACACACACGCGTTCAAGTACATTTTCATTCATTTGTTTTTCATTTTGTTTCATGCTCAACTAACCTTCTCACATACCACTTCAGCATGTTGGTATGGAAGGTTTTGACTGTACCGTCGCCAAGATCTATACGGTAATCAATGTTTCCGACTTCGGCTAGTACAGGGAAAGGACCCTTCCACCATAGTAATAGTTTGTTTTGGTCAGTATGTAGGAGTAGTAATACGAGGCCACCGCCATTGAAACTTTGGGCTCAACTTTTTGCATTGTAGTAGTGTTTGTTAATATCTGCCAACGTTTGCAAATTCTGCTGTTCGATTTCCCACGTCTTTTCTAGACTTTCGCAGAGATCGAGAACATGTTGGTGTGTAGTTTTAATTTTGGGACTTTCAACATTAGCCGTCCAAAGTTCGCGTAATATAGCTATCGGACTATGGACTGTGCGACTGTGAAGTACTTTGAAGGGTGCAAATTTCAAGCTTGAGTGAGGTGTTTCATGATATGCAAAGAGGAGAGGTCCAGGATAGCGATCCCAATCACGCAGCTTTTCTGCGCGAAGCCGTTTCAACATTAGTTTAAGTACACCGTTCATGCATTCAACCAAACTGTTGCACGAAGGGTGGCATGGAGTAGTGGTCATCTGTTTTATCGACAAGAGCCTACTCGTTTCTTTCATGAGATCTGATGTAAACTGTCATCCCTGATCGGAAAGGGTTTCAGTTGGGAAGCCGACTCGTGTGAATACATCGATCATGGCATCTACATGTACTGTACTACCCTGGTAGTTTCAATACTACTGGTAGGTAGAGCAACGGCTTCTGGATGCCGCGTAATCAATCAGGGTCAATATGAAACGATGGCCTCTGTCAGACTTGATGATGAAGGGGGCCTGTAATGTCCACAGCCACACGTTTAAATGGCATATCTATAAGGGGCATGTCTCCCAGTGGTACATGTACAATGTACCTTGGTCACTTTGCCTTTGGAATAGTCCATTGACATATGTCGTAGGAACGACAATATCCGGTGATACATGTACATGTATCTGCCTGACACCCTGGCCAAAAGAATTCGCTCATAACCTTATCACACGTTTTCCTTGCTCCTTGGTGTCCACCCAGGATGGTTTCGTGAGCTACAAAGTTAATTACATTGACTCGGTATTTAATAGGAACTACAAGTTGAGGACACACGTCTCCATATTGGAGAGTGGGTGATTCGAACTTCCTATACAACACACCGTCAAGCCAGTAGAAAGTGGAAGTTGATCCGTATTTGTTGCATTTCTGATTGCCCTTCTCTGCAATTTCTCTTATATGGGCCAACGACGGATCATTAGCTTGTTCGCTCATAATTTCAGATTTCGAGATGTTTGGAATACATTCAGGTACCTTAAGTTTCCTTAATGGTCTATCCTGCGCAGCTCGTTGTGTTCGTGTCATCACTGCACATGACATAGTATCAATGCTCCTCTCCAAATTGAGTGTTTGAAGAGACACCACATTGCCAGAGCAGGTCAGGATTATTCAGTGATCTGACGCCTGTTATGTTACCTAATATGATGTAGTACACTGTCTCATGCCAAGTGCGTCATTCCAGCCAACGAAATAGGGCAAGTCTAATTTAATTCTTGCGACTGGAGATCGCAAACAGTTTCATCGACAAGAGTACACGACTTTTCAGCACCAGTGAGCTGTTCACCTTGAAACAAGGTCATATTTTATGACTACTGAGCTATACAGCCACTGTTGCGTAGAACTTTAAATTTTATGTCATTAACCCAATCCGTCTGTGACTGGCATTGTAGAACAATCCGAGTTTTTACACGCCGCGCTCATTACGGGGAATCCGTATCCGCACGTCAATGTGGCGTAACCATCTTGCGTACAACATTCACTGAGCGGGGTGAAATCAGGCAAGGTGGATATATATGCTTCAGTTTCCATTGCACTAGGTAGACTTTCTCTAGATTTCGTGGCTAACTGTGTGTTTTGCCCCATGTCACATTCAGCCTCAAAAAGGCCAGTAATTGCTGAAGCTATCACGTTATAGCGACTCTCTCAATTTCTTTAAACTTACTGCAGCAGTTACGCGCTATGTGACCCAGTTTGCCACATACAAAACACTTACCAGATGATAAATGTACATCTCGTGGTGTGTTGGCATTGGTGGTAGGTTTGAACGATTTGGCAAATGACGCACTATGCGTCTGCTTCTGATTTACTGTACATGTAGGAACCACCTACATGTACATGTATTTGAATATTGGCCACACAGTTTGCTGTCCACAATAAAGGGAGCAAAGCTGCCGTGAGCATCCGTATGCTGCTCTGCAAATTGGGCCATTTCCATAACATTAGCCAGTTTATGCTCTTATAGGAAAAGAGCTACATGTAAATGGTCACTGCATCAATTCATGATTTGTTCCTGCAAGAGTAAATCTTTCAGACCGTCATTCCCTCTATGTCTTAGGTACAAATGTATTTTGGCCATAGCAACCCAACGCATCAGTAGGTTATCAAGATGGACTGCAAACTGTGGCTCACTTTCGTCTTTCTCAGGTTTTGCCAACCGAAATTTCTCTCTAAAGGCATGCTCATTCAGGTGGAATTGCTTGAGTAACACCTCCTTGTGCATTTTGTATTTGGCTGACTCATCTGAACTTAGCCTAGAATACACATTGAGCCCTTTGCCTTTCAGGAGAGCACTTACATTTCCAAATAAGTAAACTCATCTCACTGATTAATGCATGCCTTGTGCAAAGTGTAGACATAATAATAAACTCCCTGAAAATCCCTGGATTACTAAAAGCCTACTAAAATCTATAAGAAAGAGATTTAGACTTTATAAACTATTTCTTTGAAACCCAGATCAATTAACTTAAATAAACAGATATAAAAACAAATGAACTATTGTAAATCTGGTTATTGTAATGCCTAGGCAATTCAATTCATGGCATTTGTCATATTGCTGACCACCCCAGACAGGTAATTTAATTTCCATTAAACTGGTGTCATCTTCGAGTTGCACTCCATCCAGAAGAAACTTGGGGGTTTGTAGTTTGAATACGAGATCTGTATGTAACAAAACAACTGGCATTCTTCAATTGCTGGCTGATGAAGACATTGATGTGCTTGCTGTTACTGAGACATGGATTAAAGAAGGAGACATTACTACGGTATCACAGTTAACATCTGGCGATTACCAGTTTCTCCATAAATCTAGTCAAGGTAGAGCTGGTGGTGGTGTAGGAGTATTGTATAAGTCTGGAATGAGAATACATACCACTCCATCTACTGCAGCTGGATCATCTTTTGAGTACATTGTGGCCGATGTCGACTGTCATGATAAACGTTTCTTGTTGATGGTTGTTTATTGGCTCCAAATGTAGCAATCACTACCTTCTTATCTGATTTTTCTCAAGTCTTTGAACAGTTCATGTCAAAATCATCTGATTTTGTGATAGTTGGAGACTTTTATATTCACATGGATCAGCCTCAAGCACATGATACGATTTGTTTTATGAATTTTCTCGAGTCTTGCGATTTGATTCAACATGCAGTATCCCCCACCCATATTAAAGGTCATGTTTTGGATCTTGTTATTACTCGTCCATCCATGGACATTATCAAATCTGTAGATGTTTTGATCCTGCTATTTCTGATCATTCACTGATAATGTGTTCTTTCCTTTAGAAATCAGTAAGCCTGTGAGACCGCAGAGATCTGTGGCATTTAGGAGGCTTAAAAACATAGACTGTGAACATTTTTGTTGAGCCATTCTTTGTTCTGCATTTTCAAAGTATTTGGGCGAAACTTCATTACCCGACCCCAACGTATTCACAGCTTTTTACAATTTGGAATTAAGGTTGGTTCTTGACAAGCATGCTTCTGTTCAATCAAAGGTTGTTACTATACGGTCGAATACACCATGGTTTACTGAGACCATTAGGAAGGAGAAATTTAAGCTTAAAAAACTGGAGTGTCGCTGGCGATGTACTCGACTCACTGTTGACCGGAGATATATAAAATGCAATGTAATCACATTGCGAAGATGATCAAGGAGGCGAAAGTGCATTATTATCAAAGGTTAATCCATGAGAGCAAGGGTGATTGTCATCAGATTTTTTGTGTGATTGATAATTTGTTTTGCCGCAAGTCAGTTCCTATATTTCCTACTCATAAGTCCGAAGTCAAATTGGCAAATTGATTCGCAAATTTCTTTCAAGATAAGATCGGCAACTTAAGACGTATGAGTAGTGTGAGTCAAGGAGATTTTGATATTCAAGATCCAATTCTTCCAGAAGGATGTAAGCGTAATTTAGGCTCCACTACTTGTCATGCTTGTGCACAGATCCAGCAAATCATACGCAAGTGTCCTCCAAAAACTTGTGGTGCTGAGTTTATACCGACTGCACTTTTAAAATGCTGTCTGACTGAAATTTGCCCAATAATCACATCTCTCGTTAATTCTTCTATTAACCTTGCAGTTTTTCCAAATGATTTTAAGATGTCTACTGTTACTCCCATTCCAAAATCTCGGAACCTCAAGGCTGATCAAGCCAAGCTGCTTAAGAATTATCATCCAGTTGCCAATTTACCATTTGTCTCCAAGGTTCTTGAGAAGGTGGTTGCGCAACAACTTACTAAACATATGACCAGGTTTATGTTACATGAACCTTTTCAATCGGCATATAAGCGCCCCCATGGAATGGAAACGGCTCTTGCCCGCTTTCAAAATGATATTTGGAAAAATATGGATGAGGGCAAAGTCTCCATTCTGGTATTTCTTGATTTAAGTGGTGTGTCTGATACGCTAGATCATGACATTTTGCTTCATCGATTAAGGACACATGTAGGAGTCTCACAAAATACCTTCGATTGGTTTTCTTCTTACCTAAGAGACCGTTTACAAAGAGTTCAGATTTGGTCTTTATCGCCTGATGGTCAGAGTGGATTGGATGTGGGAACCATGAGTGGCACCTATACACTTACATGTAGGTATGGTGTCCCCCAGGGCTCTGTACTCGGACCACTTTTATTCAATGTGTACATGTTGCCATTAGGGGATGTTGTCATGCATCATGGACTGAGTTGTCATTTTTATGCAGATGACACTCAGTTGTATTTGTCAGCTCAGTCAACTGCCAGTGACATACAGCAACAAGTGTCAGTTTGGGAGAAATGCTGTGACGACATCAAATGTTGGATGGCGATTAATTCTTTGAAGCTAAATGATGATAAGACAGATCTGCTTATCATTGGATCACATTTGTCGTTCAGCAAAATTCCTAGAACTGTTGTGAATATTGGTAATCACAGAGTCAAGAGTCTGGGTGTGATTTTGACAACGAAATGAATATGCAATCCCTCATCAAGAATGTCTCTCGCTCTGCAATGTATCACTGTACAATATAAGCAAAATTAAACATTTTTTGGTCAATCAGCCACGGAGCAGATCATTCATGCACTTGTTACGTCTTGCATAGACTATTGTAACTCTGTTTTAATTGGTCTATCGGGGTCAGCCCTTGCTCCTTAGCAGAGAGTCCAGAATGCTGCAGCAAGGTTACTCACTAATGGCAAGAAATTTGACCGCATCACTCCTGGGCTGATGCAATAACATTGGGTGCCAGTAAACTATAGGGTAATTTTTAAAGTGTATCTCCTGATCTTTAAATGTCTCCATGACAGTGCTCCAAGTTACTTAAGTGATTTGCTTGATGTTAAGATTTCTAGTCGATTCACTCGTTCTGCGCTGGACTCGCCTAGGCTAACTCTTCCAAAAACTAGGCTGTCTTCTGCTGGCGAGAGGATGTTTTCTGTTGCTGGTCCCTGTCCCTGGAACCAGCTTGAAGTTCATCTTAGAGAGTCTAGGAATGTGGAGAGTTTTAAGACCGGGCTGAAGACGCACCTTTTTAAACAAGCATTTTTAGTTTCTTATTATTGATTTTGATTATGGTACATGTACATGTAGGTTGTATTTATTTATCTATATTTTGATGTACAGCGCCTAGGAGCAGCCTAACGGATTGGGCACTTTTTAAATGTCAGTTATTATTATTGTTTAATTAGAGCTTTCAAGAAAATACATTATCTTTTCTTTTGATCAAGAAACATCCAATACTAAAAATACCTGTGAAATCATTCATCAAAAAAATATTGAACAGAAAATGTGAAAATACCTAACCCAATCAATTGTTCACATAAATAATTCTGATACTACCAGCCCTGTCAGACGATTGCAAACCATTTTAATGATTGTTTTAAAACGTTGGACAAAAGTTGGCTTCCAAGATACACTGCTGACCCTATGAAATATCTCAACTTTCCTGATTCCCTATTTTAAAGCCCAATAACACAAGTAGAACTTCATGATTGTATCAATCAACTTCAAAATAAGAAAAGTGTGAGTCATGTGAAAAGAGGATGACACTATCCCATTCAGTGACACTGTCTGGTGACTTGTGAGGTTTACTGATTGAATAATAATTAGTCTAGGCCAGTGGTCTGGTAAGGGGGTGAAATGGGCAGGCGTAAGAAGAATACATGTGTATATAACCAAAAGTTAGTGATGTTTGTTGGATATGATTGGGTGATGCGAGCGGAAGATTAGTTTTCAAATTCTTTGTCAAGAACAATATGCTTTTGTGCCCAGTAGTGATAACGCTTAATCAGTTGCATATGGATGATTTTGTAGGAATTCATGCTAATTCACATATATGTGATGCTTTTGATGGATTGTTATACCAGTAAAGGAGATTTTATTTTTCTGAGTGTTTTAAACAGTCCCCAATCCTCCAATTTCAATATGATTTTACATACATGTACACTCTAGGGGGTTAGGGTTTTAAGTCCAGCCATTTGGCCTCAGTTAAGGCAGGCTCATACTTCAGGCAAAGGTGAAAGTGACGTAAATCTGATGAAAGACTTCCAGCAAAATTTTGCTGGAGTTGAAATGTATTCAATTTGTGGAAATTCATGAAAGTACTTTCCTGGAAGTAAAGAATGGAGGTTTCACAAATATTTCTGAAATAGTAGATAGATGTCTCAGACATGTCAGAGAGCTTCATTTGTGAATTTCAAAGTTGGATGGATCTTGTTGATGTTTGCGACAAAATTAGGAATTGGCCAAGAAATTGGTTATAGATGATCAGTACATGTATATTGTCTCTGTAGCACCACCATGTGAGAATTTTTCTGCTTTTTTGGAGTATTTTGTTTCAAAAGTTTTGCAGGGTGATGTCACATATTTCAGGGCATGCTGTTGAGCCATTGAAGGAAATACCTTTTTGAAATGGAAACAGTTGTGGTTGAGAATTGGGTTCCAGAAAATCTTTGATCTAGTAGTGAGTGGTTTTTTGATTGAGTTGTTTTAGTACAGTGTAATTGGTGTCATTGTTTATCACATGGTTTGACTTCGATGTCCCTTTTTTTCCTTTTTTTTGTTAATGGGGGGGGGCTAGTTCTTGCCTTAACATGTTTTTAGTCAGTGTCTTAGCCCAATGTGGGTCAGTGGGTGAGTTCAAATTTGGTGGCTTCTCAATATTCTTCTCTATCTGGTGTTACACAAGAGGTTTATTTTGGATGCCAAGTGGGAGATTGTTTAAAAGGATTTTTTTTGGCATTGTTCAGGGAATAAATATCAAACTAACGTTTAAGACCAGCCAAGCACATACGTGTATTTATTCTCATTCATAAATACCTTTATATTCAGAGAGTCAAAAGAAGTCAGCGTATGATGGATTTCCAATGATTTTGTTCTAAAACTTTACTTTTATTTTTCCAAATGCCCCCAGCCATTTTATGGTATATTCCTTTTGAAAATTGTCCAGGAGAATCCCCTTGTACAAGTAAATGGACTTTGTGCCGGTGTGGTGCATTCTGTATGTTGGGTCACACGCAGACTCATGACTAATAAGGATGGTAAAACTCTCTCGCATCCAGGTACCAGAGTGTGTTTTACACAGCAGGCATTATCACTTCCCATCAGGCATTATCAAATGTTAATAGAAGGTCAAGTTGCATGTTGTTGAATAGGGAGACTGTCTGAGGTGTTTATAAATATCCATTAAGACTGCTATTCTTGGTCTTTGATTGAAGGTGTTTTTATCATTCAAAAGTATTGTGCAGTTTGATTCAGCAGGAGTGGGGATGGAGCTCAGACCTTTCAATTTTTTTTTCGGTTTGCATTTATAGTGTCACTTTAGATGGGTTGGTTTAATAATTGTGTTCTTCTAAGAAACGTTTTTTTATTGGATTTGGTTTTCTTGGTTTTGGCTTTGCATATACCAGAGAAATAGTTTGATTCTGTGTTGAATTTTTTTTCTTGCTGTCTTTGTTTTGGTGAAGGTGGATAGGAATATAAGTGGAGGATAGTGGGTGGTATTCCAGAGATAAGAGCAATATACATGTACATGTAGACAGCAACAATGATTGGCAGTCTCATTTGGAAGATGTGGTTGTCTTGAAATTAGACTGTTTGGTTTAAGACATTCAGTATGGATGCCTCTTGAGGTTGGTTTGGTCTTATGAAGTAGCCAAACAGTTGTTGGGCCGTGATGCAGTCTTAGTCTTGAAATTGCTCAGCAATACTTTGAAGAGCTGTTTGCTAGGCTCTTGTGAGCTGTTCCTCTGTGGTTGTTAGCTGACGTTGCTGCTCTTCTAGCATACATGTAGTCTACCGCCTGCAACCTACGCAGATTACCAACGCGTATGCATTATTTCCTAGTCCGTTACTTCCTTTCAGTAAACTCTCGATCACTAATAGTGCGAAATTCCAGCACCTTTGTAAGTAATGACCTCTCCCCTGTCGTTTCTCACTGAAAATGGAAAGTTGTTATTTGTCCGTTTTTAAGTGGTTTTGCCATCTTGCTTCGTTTAACGCTGTGCACCTGTGGGGTTTGCTCAGGTCTGTAACAGAGCAGAACACGTCTGAAGGTCAACCATTAAAGGAATTGTAACTGGTGTTTAACTCTTGACAGTGTATCCAAAGCTCATTGAAAGGGTTTACATTTATTTTCCCTTTGTAAAGAACGTTTGGTACTAGCCTACCTTTTGGTAGGTTTAACAGTTTTGAGACTTCTTTACCCAACCGCAATCTAAGATTTAAATCTGTCACCATAATTGCAATCAATTTTGTGTCTCGTTGAACTTTAAAACTTACACCCGAAATTGCATTTAAAACAAATTTGAACCAATGAACATTGTAAAATCTAAGAAGAATGAAGATATTACTACGCTCTCCAGGCTGCAAAACATCTCTAGATATTTCCCAGGAGTGTAGCCATCTATTAAATCCCATAACTAAAAGAGCATCTCGAGTTTCAGATTGAGCACTTCTAATTATTCTCGTTCTTTTGTCTGAACTGTCCTCTATAAATCCTTCTTGAATAAACTTTAACGCAATGTGTTGAGCTTCTCTATAACTATCGGATTTTTCACTAGATAAAAATACTACATATACAGTAGATATCCGTTTTGTTGCGGCCTATCAATTATTAGATCACTGGTTTCTATTTCCATTTCTTTTAATGATTCTCTAAGTCTGTTCCTCGTTCTTTCTTTTTGTCTGTTGAGGTCATCTACTTTTTGACTAATGGTATCGCTAAATTCTTCTAGATTTCCTGTCTCATAAGTTCGAATATAATCGCTTATTACATCATAAAACAAGGTAGAACCGTCTGCCTCTAATTCTGACAACGGTACTCTAAGTACTACAGTCAACTCGTGATTAAAGTTAACAAAAATAACACCTTTTTTGCCAAGTTTCCCAATTTAATAGATGCTTACAAAGTGCCTAGAGTTAGCATGGACTTCTTTGTACACCGTTGGTCTAGCAGTCCTTTGTCATTTTATCACAACCAACTCAACTTTGCGGTATATTGTGCCACTATGGCCTGCGGTGTCGGATGGGACGTACTCAAGGACTCAAACTCATACATTTTAGCTCTGTTTAATTTCCATGTGTATTACATGGTTAGAAAGGTCTTGTTTGATTGCAAAATACTCATCCCCAAAGATAACGTGTTAGACGCTTTGAACAATGACTAAAATCTTACAAAGTTTAACGATGGGTGTTTATTGTTTAATGTTGACTCGACTCGACACCACCACAAATGGATTAGGCACCACTTTTTATTATGAAAATGGATACAAACCAGTCCCCGGTTGCAGTTACAACAAACGTGACTTGGGAGGACACGGAAAATATCTTTATGCGACTTACATGGGATTTGGCATTCCCGATCCGTCAAGAGGGTCAGGACACCCAAGCCATTATACAGTGACGATCGAACAATCGGACGATAGGAAACTTACTTTGCAAGAGTTTATACCAAAACGACTTACTTGACGAATGCGGGCTTGACTGCAGTGAATGAATCAATCAGAGCATATGTTTATGTGTTGTTAGGAGCGCAAGCACAGACCAAAACCAGCATGTTAGCCCCGGCAAAAGGATTAGATGTGCAACGACAATTTGTAAACATTGTGGAATCTCTCAATCTGGTTCTGGATCTCAAGCAATCGATCGATCAGTTTCAAAACTCGTCACAATATGCCAAAACGTCTTTGAACTTTGTTGTATCACCCAGTTTGTACCTCGTACCCTCAAACATGGATCTCTAATCAGAACATGGAAGGTTGCCGCAACAACTTGCAGATCACAACCTCTAACATGAAGCCGGGGTACCAACCCAACAACTTGACAAGGCTATACGGGTGGGGACAATGAAAGAAAAATCTGGGAACAACACGTGAATATCAAAAGTAAAAAGGGAAGATTTCCATACACGCTACACTCACTTATTGGCCATTGGATAACGATAGCATGTCATTTAATGTCAAATTTAGGAAGGGAAATAGTGACACAATGTACTTCACAAATAGATTTTTAACCTCACGAACCTGCCGATTATTAACAATGTAGCATACAGAACAACAAAAAAGTGTTTTCTCCATTCTTCCTCTAGTGTGAAACTTTCTCAAAGTTGAAAACCTAGTACTTATTTCTCCCGTTGAAATGCCCGTATTCCAAGAAACAAATCACGTGGCCTCAAACGTTTAAAGATTACGTAAACGCATTATTTTCTACAGTGCAATGTACATATTGGAAATATTACAGTTCACTGGATCACTGACACCGTCTTAAGGCATATTGCCATGTAGGAATGTGAGCACTCTTATGTTCGTTGGCTTCAGCAGAGATCATTTTGCCCTGACAATATTACCAGCCATACTGAACAGTCGTTCCAACGGCACACTAGTCGCAGGGACGCACAGATAAAGTCTCGCCAACTTAGTAAGTGTTGGATACTGGTGGCCATTCAGTTTCCACCACTCAACTGGTCGTCGTCCGCCAACAATTTTCCATTGGCAATGTACCTTTTCACCTCCTCCGACGCAATCCTTTCTGGTGACCTATTGGCTGGGGCGTCATCTTCATCCTCTTCTCCAAAAGCGTCGTGAAATAATGCAGCCGCACTCTTGAATTTTTTAAGCGGCGGTGTCGTTGAAGTGTCAGTTCTCTTATCAGCGCCTTCACCATTGCTCTTGGCAGGATCCGCTCGAAGGTTGTGTTCTCCTTGTTCTTCTGTGATCAGCTCAGTAGCAAAACATTTAGCCATATCTTAAATGCCACCTATCACAGCCGCCGCACCTGCTCCTTGAATGAACGGCAGGTGCTTATATCGTCCATCCAAAAAAACAAGCCATCAACAGAAACTGGCGGGTGTCATTGTCAATATAGTAGCTTGCCAACGTCTGTACCATTGTTGCCTTTACCTGTCGAATCTCCAGAATGTCGTACTCTTTGTCTTCCAGCACCCCTTCGATATATCAAATAGCGGGAAGGATACCCGACACTTTAACGTAGGTCTCACCAGAGAATGATTCTGTGACCTGTTTTATTGGTCAAAGAATTGTCACTAGTGATTCCACTATGGCTACCTTGTGGTTTGATAAGTCCAGTTCTTTCTTTTTCATGGCAACCAGCAAGTTGCAGATGGGCTGCTGTTGTTCCAGCATGTCATGGGTTGAACCCCATCTTGGCAACGTCTTGGATGAGTTTGTGGGGTGGCAAATTCAATGCTTCCTGCTGCTCCGTTAGCATGTACTTGGCCTTGGATGAGCGCCTTACAAACTCGACCAATTTGGAACACCTTCCCAGTGTATTGTGAACACTTCAGCAAGCTACCCCTGCCTTTACGGCAAGGTTCAAGGTGTGTCCAAAGCAGGGAATGTTCTAAACCATCATTACTTCACACACAGCCTTTATGTTTGACGCATTGTCAGTTACTATTGCACTGGTCTTGGTGATTGGGATTTAGCACTGATCCAAGATGTGGTCCAACGACTCTGTGATGTGTGTGTTGTCATGTGGAGGAGGGAGTTCGGTGTTCTCGATAGTGTACCTTGCCATTTTCCAATCTGGTGAGATAAGATGCGCCGTCACACCAATGTATTGGTCTGAGGATCGACTTGTCCACATGTCAGTGGTAATGGAGATGTATTTTGCCTCGTTAAGAGCGGGAAAGACAATCTCTTCCTTCACCTTGTCATACAGTTTAGGCAACAATACCGAAGAAAACGTCTTCCGTGACGGCAGCTTGTAGCGTGGGTCAAACACCTGAAGCATGTCTTTGAAGCTCTGCTCCGCCACTGTATATAATGGTTTCATGCCACGGACAAGGTGTTTGGCCACTGCATCTGTGAGCTGCTTTTGCCGTTCTGAGTCGATGCATCTGGTGTCTCTGATCTAACGTGACTCTGTGCAAAAATAAAAGAAGTATAAAGTTAGGTTTTGAATAGACTCACATGTACTGTCAACAATTGGCAACAATTCCCCACAAGAATATAAAAATACTTTGAATTTTGTTATTCAGTTTAAATTAGTTGATCAAGTGTATTTATGCCATGTGTGACGGGTTTACAGTTTTACAAGTTTACATTGTACGTGTAGCCCGTTAGTAATGAAAATAATACATATATAGCATAGGCATTGCATCATTTGTATGCCATAACAAGGGTTTTTTACATACCGAAGTAAAATGTTGGTGGACAAAAGTTAGTCATGAATTTGCCTAATTGGTGGTTTATCTCCTTACAAAATTAAAAGCAAACTTATCAGGATAGCCTGTCGTTGGAGTTCCCTTGAGTTTGTCTCTGACACGTCTGAATCACCTGAGAGCTGTGTAGGCTTAGCCAATGCCAAATTCTCCCTACATTCAATTCTTCATGTATATTCAGTCCAATCTTTTGCATGCCAGCCCCGCACTTACGTTCCATATAAGGCCAAAGAGATCATCAAGTGGCCCAACAAAACATTTTTGATTGGATGCCACGTTCCCAAATTCCGAATGCTGTAGCCTACTACTCGACTGGAAAGCAAGTTGACGGAAACTGCACTGCCACGCTGCAAAATGGAAACATGTACGGTACTATACATGTACAGAACAAGCCTTCACACCCGCGCATTGTGCAACAGTAAGTACACTGTAGTACACAATGTACATTTATAGTACTGTACATGTTCATGAACATTTTAGTGTCACAACAGAGAGGCACGGTACTAGAATGAGTCTAGAGTGATGACTCGCGCTCAGATCTGATGTTCTGAGTTGTCACTGCAGGTGTGGCAGGCCTGCATTAGTGGTGACTTGGACTCGGATGGGATGTTTGGAGTTGGCTTTCTGATAGTGGAACAGCCAAAAGTGGGACCCAGTTCTCCACAAAAGCAGAGCTGCCAATTCTGAAGTTTCTTTGGAACCGCGATTCCACTAGGAACCGGGAGTTCTGCACAAGCCTACCCATTTCAACAGCAGTGCAACCAAACCAAACGGCTCCACCACCACCACTCATTACAAAAGACATCAAACCCAAAGCTGCTAATGAGAGCAAGACTCCTACCCAGCTAGACATTTACCTAAACAAAGAACTGACGCATGGTGTGGTTGCGATTTCACTGGCTTTGATTTGGTTTGCCAGTAGCCCGTAGGGCGCAAAGTGCTAAGTGAGCAACCCAAAGGGCGCAAAGTGCTAAGCGAGCTACCCGAAGGGCGCATAGCATTTAGCGAGTTGACTCGCTCACAAAAAAAAGATTAAAGGCACTTTAACACCTTGTCCAATCGCAACATGGTGTTAACTTTTTACTTTTTACCGAAACCAAAATAACCCAACACCAAAGCACCTACCATTAAAAACAAACTTGTAACATTAAACAACCAAAAAAGTATGCTCCCGATGATACCAGGCAAAGCCCCTAGCGCAGACACACTGACTTTTTTTTAACACGTTATCCAAGTTTTGCAGCTGTTTTTAGATCCAATTTTTAAAACCTGGTTTGGTTGGTGTGGGGGTAGGAGCGGGTGCCGGTGTTGCAGTTGGTGTGGGAGCTCCTACAGCTCTGATACCAGCTACGATAGAACTCACAATTGTTGAAATCGCTCAACTAAAAGTCATCAATATACTTATGATTGTCACACCTTGTTCTCGAAACAGCGTACAGTTTTTATTGATTTGAGTTCTTAAGCAGTCGGTGTCTTTGATTATGAGCCTACCTCGTCTTTCTCCCTCGAAATCTCTAATTTCTTGGTGGTCTTCTGGTGATTGCGCTTGGTCTAGTTCGTTTTTGGTCTGTTGCATTTTTTTGTCTAACGTGTCCAACTTGCCTGGATTTAATATAAGGGCTCCTTTTACCGTTTGTAACAATTTGTCTAATGCGGCGAGTTCTCTAAGGTTTAACCCTTCTGTTTGCACCTCTCTGTCTTGGATAAGGTCTTCTATGATATCACTTACTCGATCTGCTTCTTGGGGAAGTTCTTGTAACAGGATGTTTTCAGTTACAACGGTGGCCAAGGTCAGTTGTGCCTGTTGATTTATTTTCCATAATCACGAAAACCCAGTTCGTTTCTAATAAAATTTGCTCCGTTTGGGTAACTGGCTTCTTTGGCATTCTTTGCTATTGTATTTAGACTTACAAATATGTCGGGTTTGCTTTTATCAGTTAGCAATACTTCACCATTACTACCAACAGGTTTGTAAAACAGGCCTTTACCTTTTCGATATTCAACATTTTCTTATTTAGGACTTGTTAGGTCAGTTATACCGGTAAGTTTAAAATATATAGAAATGGTCTACTTTAGGAGTATTTATGAATATGTTTCTTCCTCGATTTAAGGTGTCTTCACTGAGATCTATTGTGGGAATGTGTTCTTCTGTGGTTTGTTATATGGTATCAAAGCTGTTGTCCCATTCTAGTTCTGTGTCTAACTGCTCTGCTGGGTCTACTTGTTCTTCACCTGATTGATCAAACTCATCCATGGGTATTTTATCCCTTTGCTACCAACCGCTCTTGGGTTGCTGTCGAACCAGCTACAAACGCCGTCAGTTTCGCAATGTCTTCCAAACTCAATCGGTCTAGATCGGGTGTCTTCCATTTCAGTGGCTGTTTACCCAACATTGCGTATCTCGTGAAAATCATGCTCACGACTGCACTGTTGTAAAGCAAGTTGATGATATCGTTTGTGTTTATTGTCATCTTGTTTGTTGTTTTATAATGCCAACTAGATAAAAAAATTTAAAAGTTTGTGGGTTTTTTAGTTGGTCTTAAATTACTCCATTTCCAAAATTTCTGGTTTATCGTTAGCTCTCTGTTTTGAAGCTTGAGGTGGGGTTGCTATCTTACTCTCCTATACTGGTTTGTGCATTGCGCCCTGTGGGCTGTTTTTTAAAAAGCGTTGAATACCGAGTCTTGCTAATACCAACCAAGGATACCAGTTTAATGAGGGACTAGCATGACTAGCTACTGTTGGCTGCTGTTGCTGCTCACTCGCTTTTTTTTTCCTTCAACAATGCCAAGTTTTTCTCTTTCATTTTACGATTATGTTTGGCCAGTTTTTTACCTTGAGCATACCTGCTTCTATTTTTTAACAGTTGTGCTGCTGTTCGCTTCACACTTGGGTCACACGAGCTAGGCTCAGCTGACTGCTTTGCTGGTTTGGTTCCTGTTTTGGTTCCGTTGCTCGTTTTTTGTTGAAATAAAGTTGTTTGGTCGTAATGAGTGCTCCAACTAGCGGGGAAGGTAACATCCATAGCTACATGTATATCAAACTTCTGTGAGAAAGGCACCCATGTTCTGACTGATGATGCGATCTCGCTCTGGATCTCTGCTCAACACTTTCTCTGAATCTAACATGACTTTGTAAGTCATAAACTCGACGGGTAGTGATACCCCAAGTAAACGTGAGTAAAGAGACAACAGACTTTCACCCACCCTTGTGACAACTTCCCTGTCAAATGTAGACAAATAACGTTGATACGGTCTTTCTTGTTCTGCAGGCGGTAGAATTTTTATTTCTTTGACTTAATTCTTCCTTGCCAAGATACTGATTGGAATCACCCAAAGCTACTATTGCACAAAGTCGGTCTTTGTAGTTAACGGTTTAGGTATGGTTGGGTTGTGAGTTTTGCAAGCTCGCTGCACTTGCTTTTGGTTTTAAATCTTTTTGAGGTCTTCCATTTTTAAAAGACGCAATAAGATGTTGCTTAATTTTGCTCAAACATTGCTCTAACATGTGACTGAGCAAGTTGGTTTTGTTATAAATTTTTTTTTCAAGCGTATTTATTCGCGGGTGTAATACACTAGTTCAAAAACTACTTTAAAATATTGCAGTATAGCTACTTTTAATTTACAGTAACAAAAAACTCTTTGTTATAAGATCTCCTATAGGTGGTTTACAACAAGTTACAACAAACACCAACTTGTGCTTTAACTTGTTCAATAACTACCTGAACATACATGTACAGTAGTTCTAAAAAGTCTTGCAGCATAGCTACTTTTAATTTGCAGCAACACTTTAAAATCTTCTTATGAGTTGTTGCAAGTTGTCCGTATAGCTACCCTACAACAAACACCAACTCACAGTTGGATCGGTTTTTAACACCAACTTGGAAAATTTCACTTCTCTCAAATGTCTCTTTACCCGAGAACGTTGTTCGTCGGGTACAATGTCGTTCTCGTCTAACACTTAATCAGAGCTGACTCAAACCTTGCAATAGAACAACACTACCCAAGACGTGTTTTCTCTGTAGTCTTTCAACACCTGCCGTAGTTATATTTCTGCTGTGTCAACAACCAACATGAAAGATGATAGTGCCTGTTAGAAAATGCTGTCTTGCTGAGAGCACAAGTACTGTTATTTTTACTGCTCTTCGATATTTAACTTGCTGTTCGGAACTGCAGTTGTCGATCAAAACAGAGTGTTGATTCCCTCAAAGGCATTGTGAAACAGATCGATCGCTTTGTTTAACTCAAGATTTTCTCAATCGATGTCACAGAAATACACATGGGGATCAGTAAACAGTCTTTTGAGATACGTTTTATTTTTAAATATCGTGGGACAGATTATCTTCAAAAAACCCCGATAACTGGTTTCAAGCATGTCCAACACCCACTTGGTTTTACCCGAGTCGGTTTTTCCAACGATTAAAGTGTTGGTCATGCATCCAAAAACTCTGACAGAATACAACTCAGTAACTCAAATTTTAAAATTTCCATCTTCGATCGTGAGTTGAACGACTATGATGAGAATCACATACATAGGTAGTTCGCCCGAGGTTTCTGCTTTTTGAATCATCTGTATCATAATTCCACCTGAGTTGCCTACTCTGCGTCCACTGCTGTGACCCATGTTGTCATCGGTACTTTTAAAATCAAGCCACGAACCGTATTTTTCTTTCAGGTAGTCGGCCATATCAACACCCGCCAAGTTGAGATCTTTTTGTAACCGCTCAACCCGATTCTGTTTGAGAGTCAGCAAAGACTTGCTAGCTTCGTTCCAGTCTTGGTATTTGTACAGTCCTTGCAAATAAAGTCGGTTGGGTTGCCTTCTGCCGTTAGTGATGTGTTGGTTGAAAAAAACTTTTGGGGGTTTTTGACCTTGGGGTCTTTGAAAAGGATGAACTCGCCTTTCTAGCTTCTAACTGGTTGGTCAATGACCATGTTCCAGAGGGTATCTGATTTGTTATATTCTCCAACAAGTGCATTCAAAAAGAAAAAGCTTCAGAGCAAACCTTTAAAAATTGGGATGAAGCGTTGATGGTATACAGTGAAATCACTGGTACCAACCACTTCGGACTTCCACCAGAACCCACGTCGAGTGTTTTTCACACACCAAACGACAATCAAAATAAAGTGTGCTCGTGTTTGTGTCAGGTGGAAGTGCCCTTTTGGGTTATCTCGTTTATCAATACTGGCGAAAGGTAGTTTAGTGGGGTCTTTTGACTTCAACCTTTTCCCTTCTTTTTAAAAGAGAGAGATTCAAGAGCAAACAAAGCTCAAAGAAGTTTAGCTGAAAGAGGTTTACTACAGCCTTGGAGGTTATTGGAAAGGAGAGGGAGCTGTGAGACTTTAACACGAGAAAACCGGTGTCGATAAGAGCGTAGTAAGAGCCTCATTAGGGAAACAAGCCATTTGGTAAATTTATCTACCTGCTCAGGGGTATATACCTAGACTGTGAACTTTACAAACATAGTTTGCTAAACCCAATGACACGCACCAAATGGACATGTTGTATTTGCCCTGGGATCGTGTGCAATGACGTACATGTACTTACAAATACGCATTAATGGTGGTTGACATGGCTTCTAGATATTAGAAGCAGAACTTTTACAGCAGATGCTGTAAAATAAATTTATGACAGATCTCTGTTGAAGTTCCCTCGGCAAGAACAAGTAGACTCTGCTTTGGAATTTAAAGGCAAGTTAAAAAAATTGCTCTTCAGGAAGGGCATCCAAGTGCTAGTAGGTGAGCCGGGGGTTCATCGATCGCAAGGGATTGTAGAAGGGATCGCAAGAAATGTTAAATCCAAGTGAGCAAAATGTGGAATGGGTTACAAGGTTGCATGAAAGCTCTAAACAAAGAAAAACCCAGTTGATCCGAGAACGAGCAAGGAAGTGAGCTAAGTCCTTTGGAAGTGATTAAGCTAGATCGAGTAAAACAGTTGGCAGCTGTACCCTAGAGAGCAGAGTGGGTAGAGCTTCCCCAGATGCCCTGGTCTGATACTTGTATTACCCAGGTTAACAAGAAGGTGGCACAATTGGGAGAGCAACCAATCCTATTTGGAGTGTAGAGATATATCAGATCGATAAGCATACGAGTCAGTTCAAACAGATTAACAGTAAAACGTAACAACGGGTCCAACGCCGTATTACCTGACTGACAGGCCCAAGAGTTCTTTTGTGCAAGAAGAGCTTCAAGTGGTACCCAAAGACACTGCGTTACTGCCTGGTTCTGCTGAGGCTGGAGCTTGAGTTGTGAGTGAGTGCAGTGAGCGAGTTGTTATGTAGTGATCATAGGCTAGGGTATCCATCCCGTTGGACAAAATGTATCGCTTACTATCTAGCGGATCTTTGTCTGATTTAATTAGTCGCTGCTCGTTAATGATTTTAGATTTGTTAAAGAGATAGTCTTTATAAGATTCCTGGGTTAGGTCTCTATCGGTAACAAGTTTAGTGACCCCTCTTGAGCACGTGCTAGCTGTGCTCGCTAGCTGCGCTCGCCTATTGAAATTGAATACTTCTTGGGCCTGATACGGACAACTTCTGATAAAACTTGCCCACCAAATTCGTCTTAAAATTTCCCAATGACTTTTTTGTTTGCTTGGCTTGCGAGTGAATGAGCTTTTGGGTAGCTGGTCAAGTTGGTCTTGGATCTGCGCTAGATCCTTATAGAGATCGTTAATTTGTAGCTCATACACCAAACTTTCGGTATCTGTATAAAGTAGCCCCACACGGTCGCCACAACGAGCTTTCAACGTGTTGTAATAAAATTAAACATTAACATCTTTGACAAATTGAAGATCATGGATGTTCACTCCACAGTAGATCGGCTTATTAAGCACCACTTTTGTTTTAAAAGTTCCACATAACACGTGTTGCATTCTGGAAATGGCCTCACGCTTTTAAAATGCGAATAGCCCACAGCCTTTTAAAACTCGGTTTAGCCGGCAGCCGTTTACATTTCTCGGCATCGTTGTTGTCCTCCCTGATCAGCTTGGCGCTACAACGTTGACGTACATTCTCCATTGTTTTAACCAAAACTGCATTGTTGGCCAATTTAAAAAGGTCTTTTTCAAAGTCTGCGGTTGCTTGTATGCACAGCTTGGTATTTTTAGCGATATAGCTTTTCATCCACGCTTGTTATCTAAATCTTAACACGAGGTGTACTTTATTGGTCTTCAGCCCGAGTTGTAAGTACATGTACATGTATAGCTGCAAAATGCGATAGTGCAAAACATATTTTTCTGTTGTTGCGAGCGTCGGTATTAACTTGTTACAGCTTTGTATTTTTTGTAGAGTAATTTCTTTCGATAATCGCTATAGCTTTTTATAGGTACATGTATAACCAGGGTTTCTGGCGCAAGGGGGTAATCGTTGTGAGAATCATGTACATGTAGCACTTGTGGGTACTTGAGATCCACCTTGAGCATGTACCTGTAGTAATCATCGGTTGCTAAATTTAAGATGTGCTGAGTTGTATAGCGCTCTAGGTCTGTAGGTATTTTATCCATTTAAAATTTGCCAAAGGTAGCGGCTTAGATATAGCACACATATAGAGATTGCGTGCATCGAGATAGGCGATGTACACGTAGGTGGATGGTTTTATACCTGGATCAAAATCTTCAATAAATCCATTGTTTGCTTTTGCATAGCATGCACTTCTCACACTAGAGATGCCACCGCGTTTGGCATTTTCAAAAAAAGCAAATGAACATCAGGGTCTGTAAATAACTCAAGCTATTCACTGGTGTGTTTTAGCAAGGCATCCCAAAAAAATCCAGGAGCTCTGTAATAGTTGGCAGGATCGAGACCATAGTTTTTATAAGACATGTCTCTAAAGTTTTGAAACACATGTGCCAAAAGTAAGTTCTCTATTTTGATATAAAGGTTGTCATAGTCACAGAGGGTTTTACAGTTTAAAGCTTTGCCAGACTTGTTGTTCTTGGGTGTATTCTGATTCACTGACGCTATTTTGTAAAGCTTTGCAAGACTTGTTGTGCTTGGGTGTACTCTGATTCGCTGACGCTATTTTGTAAAGCTTTGCCAGACTTCTTGTGCTTGGGTGTATTCTGATTCGCTGACGCTATTTTGTAAACTTTTGCCAGACTTGTTGTGTTTGGGTGTATTATGATTTGCTGACGCTATTTTGTAAAGCTTTGCCAGACTTCTTGTTCTTGGGTGTATTCTGATTTACTTTCGCTTTTTTGTAAAGCTTTGCCAGGCTTGTTGTGCTTGGGTGTATTCTGATTTGCTGACGCTATTTTGTAAAGCTTTGCCAGACTTGTTGGTGTTGAGTGTATTCTGATTCACTGATGCTATTAAAAGCACTCAGGGTGGTAGCAGCATCTCGTTAAACTTTTCAAACGAGTCCATGCATTCGTAGAGACAGATCCCTTTTGCAAAAGAAGCGAGCTTTGCTCACCACACGCTTTTACAAGCCTGTCTAGCGACGTTGCCATAAAATGAAACGAGTTCATAAATCGAAGCTGGCCTAGAGAAAACAAGACATACTTTTCGATGTTTTGGGGAATGCAAAAGATCTTGTCAGTTTGTTCGTTACCTTGAAATAGGCTTGCACCTTGCATAATGAGATGCGCGTCGTAATTTTCTATTCAAGATCCAGATCCCGTGTGAAACAAAAAGAGCTCACATGGGTATACATTTACATGTATGTACATGTACCATATGTAGAGGTTGACAGTAAAATTATTCAATGAAGGAGTCTTACACCAAACAAGTATACACATACATGTACATGTACGTGTATGTGGCTTGTACGTACATGTACACGTACCATACCGCTACATGCACGTACATCCACTACTGTTGTTTCAGTCTGGTGATGACCAGACCATGATGTCATACATTTCAATACACTTCCAAGCCTGTTGCTTGATACATTTCATGCAGTGCAGATGTTTCTTTTAGTTAATTTTTGGCATTTTCCATTTTGACATTTTCTTCCCAGGTGCTATTTACAATTCAGCATGCAGCCTTACATGGACTGTACGTGTACGGCATGTCTCAAATCATCAATTTGATGTAACTCAGGAATTGTGAAGTTTCTGTGCTCTCTCCAGTTTGGTAAGTCTCTTTTCTATCCTGAACTTGAGAAGCTCAAATTTATGAACAAGGTACCGGTAGGGAACAATTCCATAAACCCACACCACTGATTTTTCCCTGCAGTGATCTACGGTCATCTAAAAGCAAAACCGTGTCAAAGAAACATGAATGTCTTCATTGAAAATATTGTGATCCGTGCAACTTTTTATCACATTCGGTTCTTCTGAAATTGGGATTATTTTGTAATAATGTTTTTGTCCGTTGTACATGTATGAACCCAGCAGCATGAAAACTTGTATTGAGCACCATGCGACCATTCTGAATTAAACTGCCTTGTAACTTCCACGCATACAGGTCTGATTAATAGGTTCAGATCCAGCAGCATAGTGCACAGGAAAATTGACATCTGTGCCATATTATGTCCTCCATCTTAGATTCGGTAATAACAAGAGATTCACTTTAAAAATTACTAGTGCAAGTGCAATGTTTTGGCTAAACCTGTGCCAAAAACTGAACTTTGACACTTGGAGCTTGCTCTGTCAGTGCTGTGTACAGTAAAGTAGGGCTGCATTACACTTACATGTATGTGACATGTATCAATACATGTAAAGACAATTTGGATAGGAAGATGTTAGTCTTACACTAATATTCCTTGTCACAGGGGATGGTTATTTTCATTGGATGTGTTGGCTGAAAGTACATGTAACTGTCACGTTTGAGAGACATTTTAGGTATTATTTGACAGTTGAAGACGAGTATGCATATTGTATAAAATGTTCCTGTTGGGAACTTTGTCAGTATTCCCCTTCCGGCCAGAGGAAAATTTGAAATAAATGAAATACAATGGATAACAAACTGACTGAACTACCAGCCCTATTTTCCTTACAATGTTTATTCAGTATTCATTGTTCTGGTCTTTGGGTTTGTTATCAACGTGCAATAAGGCCAAGACTGTCAGCGCTTTCAAATGTACATGTACTTGTGTCATGTAAACCTGTCATCGTACTAAAACCTATTCTTTGAATATTTCCTTGCTTCATTCTCAGCTCAATTATGTATCTTTTCATAATTCACATAAAACGTTTAAAGTTTATTTTAAACTTGAAAGTTTCAAGTGGTGAAAGTAAAAGTTTGGTTTTGCAGATTCTCTAGTAAAACAATAATATCTTCCTGTTTACACGTACCTTTGTTGCATAAAGGGAGAGTAAAAAAAGCACACAGGTAGACAGCCTGAAGTCGTTAGAGATTGGCTGAAGATATTGACAGGCTGAAGTTAGCATCGGTTCTTAGGTTGACAGAGGTAGACTGGCCGATGTCGGCCGAAGTGGATACGCTGACAGTAGAGGTAGACTGGATGATGTCAGCAGAAATAGATGTGCTAAGGTCGGCAGAGGTGGTCACGCTGACAGTGGAGGTATACAGGCTGACGTCAGCAGAGGTGGTCACGTTGACAGTCGAGGCGTACAGGCTGATGTCAGCAGAGGTGGTCACGTTGACAGTGGAGGTATACAGGCTGACATCAGCAGAGGTGGTCACGTTGACAGTGGAGGCGTACAGGCTGATGTCAGCAGAGGTGGACAAGCTAATGGCAGAGGTAGACGGTCAGAGAGTTGAAGTCGTCAGAGGAAGACCAGCTGGCATTGGATATGATGATTTGTGATGACGTGTTATTAATTTGAGATTTACCGGTAGAGATTTAAAAGTGCTTCCATCTTGTCATTCCTTATGTCTTGATGGATTCATCATTGTTGAGACAGATTGCCTGCTGCTGTTCAAGAAGCTCCCTCTGAATACTTTTTTCAAAGTTGACCTGCATCAATGGGAATTTCCTAACTTTGTCGAAGTGTAGTTAATTGAGATTTTGTTCATTTTGCATCAATTACTTCATGTTGCATTTTCATCAGGAATATAAATTTGTTTAAATGACTGTAGTGAACGTTATACACAAAGATTCAGCTGTTTGTTAAGTTCCAGTGCTGTAAAGTTCTTGAATAGTTTAAATGATTCAGCCCAATACTGCTATTCTGAACACCTCTGTACCAAACATTAGGGTATATTGAACATTCTCCTTGGCTCCCGAGTTCTCCATACCGAACATTAAAAGGTTGCTTTAAAAGGAAATACATTTAGGACTGATGAGAATACTGACAAGTTTAGGAAAATCTGTCTTGCAAAAGATCATTGCCAACACCGTCAGTATCTATGTGTTTAATTTGCTTCAGAAATTGTATTTGATGATGTTTATTCTTGTAATAATGCTGCATCATCTTCTCAGGATTTTCTTTTAAATGTACGTGTACAGGTATTACCTGTACCTGTGGTGGCTCTTGGCTCCCAAGTCTATTAGCCCATGCCTCATAATTAATATCTCCCCCATTCACTCCTAAAACAAGATTCAATCCTAATGTAATCAAGAGTCAAGCCCACAACTACCTATTAGACAACTTTCTCTGATCTCATTGTAAAGACATCAGATTGTCTTGATAGTGTCATTAGAATCAATGTGTTTTATTGTACAAGGGGTTATGATTTTTTAGGTATAAGTACGTGTACCCGGTACATACATTTACCTTATAGGGTGTAAACTTCAACTTGAGCAGATATACTAAAATATGGTCTTCAAGATGCACTACTCACTCAATTCTGAGTTCAGCTATAAGCTATATAAGCCTGCAAATCTCAAATGCAAAGTTTGAATTTTAATTGCAACAGAAAAAGAGTAACATTTTGAATTTGTGCATTAATGCAAATTGTTTGGTTGACTGTCATCTGTTTTGGGAGCTAAGAACAACTAATTTGTCCACGGTTTTACGTGTATTTAATGGTGTCCATTCTTTGATTTTCGTATTCATGCCAAGAAACTGAAGTGAGACTAGATGCCATCCAGTCTATGCTGCTTTCCTTAGGATGTCACAGTGATGTGAATAATACCAGTCCCCACTACACAGCTGTTTGAGAAGCTCTTCTATCTCAGTGGATGCCTTTCCGCCCATGCATTCAGTGACCGGGGAATCCCATCCCAGACAACGCACGTAAGGATTTGAGTATGGCGTCTCGTCACTGATCCTCTAACCATTTGTGGACGTTTTCCTACCAACATCACCGCTCCACGGATAGCGCTGTTCTGTTGTTTCTCCAGGAGGCCTTGATGCAACCCCCTCGTAGATGCCCAACCATCCTATGTGTGTTACCTGTCTCTTGATGCCATTGATGTTATGCTCCGGCATACGCCTTGCCATTGATACCAGTTCCCAGTGGCTACTTTTCTGCATTGGGCCCTTCTGTGCCGGTGTTGCATCTCGTGAATGTGAGTAGTGTATTTACTAAATCAAAGCTTTCGACATTATGCATTGCCCAAACCGTTGTCATAAAAGTTGTGAACTACGCTTGGAATTGCTATTTGAACTAGAAACCAAGAGAATACTTTATTTTTGGCTCGGTCCGCATGTGGATAGGGTTTTCAGTCCCTATCTGATTCTCATTGTGTCCTCACAGCAGGTTTCTTCAGGCTTGCTAGCTACAGTGCCAAGGGTACTTTTTAGGAATCCTTTGTGTCATTATCAGAAATAAATAATAATTTTCCCAAGAACCTTGCGGGTAGCCATTTCATAATCAAGAACCCATCCTTTTTCTGCATTCAGTAGAAATCTATTTGCCTTTATAAAATTTTTGTTTGAAGTTGTATGGATTTCATATTGAATTAGGCTTTTTGGTATCAACTTTGGAAAAACCAGTGAACCAAAACATCTAGAAAAGCTGTAAATTTTTTAAATTTTCTGTCCTTTTCTGAGCTGTCCAGTAAAAGTGCAGAAGACAACTGCATGTTTTTTGGTTGACATGCATTCCTTTTTTTCTGTTTTGCATTTTTACATATTCTGTCAGTCTTTTATTAAAGTCTCACCCTGACAGGTTAAGTTTAGTATGCTTGAATAAAAGAATAATTTGACGTTTTTGTTAAACCCTTGCTTTTACTGACCCAATTTCAAATGCAGGTATTGTGTGGCTTCTCATAGCTTGCTGGCTATTGAGGGACATACATCATTGGCGTCCAGTAAACTAAGAACAGAGCAGTTGATCATCTCTGTCATCTCATCAAACAGCAGTTTCAGACGCCTTACAGATTTCACTTTTAAGGTGAGCGAGATTTCTTTTGCAATTTCAGAAGAAGCTCAGCATTTGGGCAAATAATTGTTATTTCATACACGATGTTTGTGAAGTCTGTGAACATTTATGATGTGTCAAACACAACCTTGATTGCTCTTCACAGTCTGCATTGCAGGGCATTGCCATAGAAATATTGTCAAATATTACACCACTGACTTTCAAGAGTTGGTACTTATGGCGGTGTTGAAAGTTGGTCGATAATCTTGCTTTTTCAAAAATCAGGGTTTCAGCTGTAAATAATACCATCGAGTGGTTTTCTGGTAAAATGAAGAAGTTGCAATCTCTAGCTTCTTTGGATATTTTATCATATGATTTAACAGTTAATATAAAATTGAAAAACGACTTCCTCTTGGTGTGAGCCTTTGAATGTGGGATGGATTGGGGA